>NW_010226085.1:47181-69798 GCF_000690775.1 Eurypyga helias
TGAATATCGCTTGTCAATCAGGAGATGAGACCAACATCTGCCTTGCTACAACCTCCTTTCAGGTAGCTCTGGAGAGTGATAAGGTCTCCTTTGAGACTCCTCCAGGCTAAACAACACCAACTCCCTCAGCCGCTCCTCATAGGACTTGTGCTCCAGACCCTTCACCAGCTTCACACCCCTTTTCTGGAGACCCGCCAGCACCTCAGTGTCTTTCTTTCAGTGAGGGGCCCAAAACTGAACACAGTATTCGAGGTGCGGCCTCATCAGTGCCGAGTACAGAGTCACTCCCATAGTCCTGCTGGCCACACAGTTCCTGATGCAGGCCAGGATGCCATTGGCCTTCTTGGCCACCTGGGTACACTGCTGGCTCATATTCATCCAGTTGTCAACTAACATCCTTGTTGTCACAACAGAATATCTCAAGACAGAGTTAATAGCATGTTTCTAGCCAAATGTTTCTGAAAGACATCATTCTGACACCGTCATAACTATTCACAAGAGGTTTAGTAGTCACTACCTTGAGGTAAAAACTGAAAAGGACCTTTATTTCTTCTGAAGTGTTCTGAAATGCTGTTTATCAAATCCATCAGATTACATGACACATTTCTACTTTCACCTTTATTCCCAGTGTAGAGCCTGATGAGATTTCTTTGCAAATGTCCTTCCAAAGCCCTCCTGGCTAGCAGTAACAACATATTGTAAAGTTTTTTCTTGATGCACTATGCGCTATCATATTATATGTTTACTTCTATTTCCTTTGTTCTTTTTCTGATTATGTCTGGATTAGTTTGAAACTCCCGATCTTGCCTTTGAATAAACCCTATGGTTCCTTTTTATTATTTTGTGAACCTTCAAAAATTTTTAATTATTTCTTACATTAGGGGACCTCTTCAGCAACTGAGTAGCTCGAGTCACTCGAGGGAATTCTGCTTCACACAGCTCTATATTCCTCTGTGATAGCTATTCAATAAAGATCCTCCATCTTTTTTCTTTGTTGGTTTTTGTGGTGGTTTTGTTGGGTTTTATTGGAGTGGGTGGGCAGGTGGGTTTTTTTGTTTGTTTTGTTTTTTTGTGGGGGAAAGGGGTGGGGGAGTTGATCATTCCCTGTAGCAGAACACTTCAGCCATCTTTTCAAACCCCTGAATTCTTTCTGGTCAGGCTCCATCTCATAATTCCCTTAGAATTTATCTCAGATTTCCATTCACTTACCCTTTTTCTATGTCTTAGTTTTTTCTCATTGTGACACTGTATCACATGTACATTTCCCTATTCATTGATTTTAGTACCACCAGTATTATCAACATCACTGTTATTGTCACTTTTTCAGTTTTGCTATCAATCCTCTTTTTTTCCCTCATCTTGTGATAGTCTAGAAATTTCTGTGACTTATTTTAGGAGGCATCTACTTCTCAATGGAAATCAATATAAAAGAGTTTGGGGGAAAAAAAAAGGCATTATAAATAAAATACAATATTATTTATATTCCTTTTCCTTGTTTTGTGCAGGCACCAGCTGCTGCTCTTGTGAATAGAGCTATTAGAAAGTTAGAATTGTCAGAAGACAAAAAAGGAAGACATTTAAATCTTTCTAAAAGCACAAAGCAGAAAAAAATACACAAAATCTTAAAATGAAATCGTTTTCTAACTATTATAAATCTGTTATTAATAACATTAGTTATTAAGACATGCAATCCCTTGGCTAAATTTTGAGAATTTTGTGGAAGAATGAATTACTAAAAGAAATTCTATATTGGATGAATTGCCTAATAATATGCTGAAGAGGTTTTAAAGGGGCTATTTTCTTACCTCTTATCATTAATTCTGTTGGATCTGCTCCTCTACTTTGCAACATCCAAGCTCTGATGTTTTTCCTATAAATTACGCTTGTAGGGATGGCTTTATTTTTATTTTCAGGAACATTTTGTCATCTGTGAGCAGAAAATGGGACATATCTAAGAATTTTCTTATGATTCACAGCACATAGTTCTTTCATTGTTTTATAGTTACTACTTATGCTTCCAGAAAGTAAGCCATTAACAGACATTTCAGAATTAAAAGATGATTTAGTTTTGAAGTTGTTGCCAAAATGCCTTTAAATAATAAAATTTTTTCTTCATAAAAGGCTTTTGCATTTACTGAAAAATTAAGATTTCACACTATTCATTGAAGTGCTTTTGAGAAGGACAATATCCTGAAGATAGAAATCCAATTATTTAGTTTCCATGAAATTAGCATAGTTAAAGTTGTTTTGTTTCCTGAGGGGAGCCTTTTCTACATTTCTGGAAAAGGAAAGAGAACATGATACAGTGAAACCTACAATAAAGTGAGC
The DNA here is from genome assembly GCF_000690775.1 of Eurypyga helias. Taxonomy (NCBI): domain Eukaryota; kingdom Metazoa; phylum Chordata; class Aves; order Eurypygiformes; family Eurypygidae; genus Eurypyga; species Eurypyga helias. The sequence goes on from NW_010226085.1 coordinate 49,510, forward strand.
AGAAGACAAATGTCAGACACTTGTATTCGGGAAAGCTCATAGTCATAACCAAAATCTGCACTAGTCTCAATTATTAATAAGGATCAGACCCAAATTCCAGGCCCTAGATTCTGAAAATTTACTTATCCAGATGGAAACATATGGACTTTTTTTTGCCTTTTTGGGGAGTTTTTTGTTTGTTTTAAGTTATTGGAGTTTCTGATTGTTCCAAATTTGATGTTAACTGTTTTTTTTATACAGCATTTGTACTTCCTTAAAATAAATTTATCAATGAACTGAATAACAAGTAGACCTGATAGCATATTATCCAAATAGAAAACTTCCTAGGAATTAGGGAAAAATAAACACCAGGACAGATCAGTCATAAGAGATCAAATGAACTGTTCTGGTCTAAATAAACATTCATTAAGGTCTCCAAGAGTCAAACAAATTTCCAGGCTTAACCTCTTTCATATAGGTTTTTTCCTGGAAGACCAGATATTTTGATACTATTGAAAGGCATGTGATGGAGAAGATATTGAAAGTAAAAATTGCTAAAAATATCTCAATTTTTCACAATAAATCCTGTGAAGTCTTGCACAGGCTTGCATGCTAAGAATATAAGTTAAAATTAGACTACAGTAATTTCTGAAGTTGTGTGGAATATGATATTGGTCATGAAGAAACTTGAAAAAAGCTATAGACTTTCTGTGTGTACAAAACCATTTATTGTTTGTTGTAGGTCATTAACAAAACCTTCAGTTTCAGATCTGAATCCCTTCAAAATGCAGGGATTTTGCAGCATCAGATTTTGGTTTAACACTATTTTTTTACAGGATAATAGAGACTAATTATTCATGCACTGAAATAGATCAGTTTTGGTTACATTTTTCTGGGCTGTTAAAGGGGAAAGCAAGCGAGAAAGAAGTGTACATGTGTGCAATCTGTGAACCACTCAAGAAGAACGGTTTTAGATTAAAGTAATTTCATGGTATGTTTTCAGAAATTAAACTTAAACTTATAGCAGAACAAACAATGTTTCTCTTTTATCCTAAAAATCACTGACATTTTTATTATTATTGGTCTATATTGACCATTATGATTCATTGTAAGGTTTTCCTTTGTGCACTGAAGCTCAGATCTTTCTTTTCTACCAGTTTATAAAGCCATTAGTCAGCTCTTCAGCCACTGCTTTTGGGTTTAGTCCATCTTTGAAAAATGCATCGTACAATAAAAAGGACAATTTAAAACATGTTTATATCCAGACACTAAGATAGAAGTTATTCCTGTCTCTGAGAGAATGTTAGCAGTGAGTTTTAGATTAGATATCAGGAAGAAGTTCTCACGGAGAGGGTGGTGAAGCACTGGAACAGGTTGCCCAGAGAAGCTGTGGATGCCCCATCCCTGGAAGTGTTCAAGGCCAGGCTAAATGAGGCTTTGAGCAACCTGGTCTAGTGGAAGGTGTCCCTGCCCATGGCAAGGGGGTTGGAACTACATGATCTTAAAGTCCCTTCCAACCCAAACTATTCTATGATTCTATGATCATATTCATGTGTCCATTTTGTAGTAATAGTTGAATATTGCAGAAAATACTGCCAGCATAGGATACAATTCATTTAATCAGTGGATATTGAGATTATTATTTATTTTACCCTATGGTTGCCATATTCAGAATGAAAAAGGGAGGTAACTTTTACTATCTTTCTGTAGTTCATTTCTATGGGTAGTTCACTAATCTTGTATCACAAATTATTATTGGCTGTGCGATGCTCTTGTGAAGTTAATTGATATGGTATTATATTTGCCTTTGTAGTGTTGTTTTGCTTCTTTCCTTTATCTCAAATAATGCTGGTTTGAAATTGAGTTTTTGCAACTCCAAAGTGCCTTACTCCTCATGAAATAATTTTGAAAATTAAGAAATTATTCATTATAATTGCTGTCTTTATAATGGATTTTATTCAAAATAGACAGTTGAAACTTATTTCAAAATATTGAGTATGAGTCTAAGAGCATATTAACATTAAGGTTATTCTGAAAGTTCTGCAACTTAAACTTAATGCGCGTACAACTGGTTCATTACTAGAGTAACAAATTAATTAAATCCTAATTTGATTAGTTCAAATGATCTTCCTTAAAGACAGGGTGTCTAAAAGTTCCATCAATTGAATGTATATTTTGTTAGATTGAAGGTTAGTAACTTGAGGAAAATTTGGTGGGTTTTACAACTTGCTATTTGCTTTGGCTTCCTAAACGACCAGGAACTGCAAGAAATATAGTTAAAATTGACAGAAAAGCAATATAGTTACCCTGTATAGATAGACTTTTGTAACACCAGTGTCAGATTATGTAAAGCTCTCTCTGAATCACCAATTCTTAAGGTCAAATCTCAGTCAATATGTAATGAGTATTATGAGAAGAGCCAGTACATGGAGTGCAAATTTCATGACAATCTGCAAGTTAGGTTGCAAATTATTAAAAGCAGTACAGATAAGAAGTATGGGTTTGGTTGGTTGGTTGTTGTTTTTATTGCAAGACTGCCTTTCCACTTGCATACTGTTTTTTCACCTCCAAACCTTTCTTAACACAGCAGAAAGAAACGGCATGGAAACTACCCCAGCTACTCCCAAAGTATGAATTTAGGCCAGAGGCAATGTATGTTCAAGTCACCAAATCAAGTCAGACCACCTTGCTGGAGTCAAAGAAAAAGATCAGAAATCAGTTACATATTCCTGTTGAGGTGACAGAAGAACGATGTCCTCTGAGGGCTGTTGAAAAAATGAATCAAAAGGATAAATGCTTCAACTTTGAGTTTAGTTTTAATAGTTTTGAAACACTAAAATCTTGTGACACTATAAAAGTGAAATATGACAAATGTTTTCTCACTGGGTATACAGGCTAATGTTAAAAATGTCAGTTCTCAAAGGTCACTTGGAAGTAAGCTGTCAACACTATACTGGCTGCTTGTTGTGGTTTAACCCCAGTCGGCAACTAAGCACCACAAAGCTGCTTGCTCACTCCCCACCTCCCGTGCAGTGGGATAGGGGAAAGAATTGAAAGAAAGACTTGTGGGTAGAAATAAAAACAGCTTAATAATTGAAAATAAATGAAATACAATAATTATGTCAATAATACTAATAGTACTGATAATATTAATATGTAATAAAAATGGTGGGGGGGAAACCCTCTAATTATACAACTGCTCACCACCCGCTGACTGACACCCAGACAGTCCCTGAGAAGCAAGAGCCAGAACAAGAGAGGGGGATCCAGAGCCTGAGAGACCCAAGAGGTCCAAGAGCCAGACCTCCCCCCAGCTTATATACTGAGCAAGATGTCTATGGAATGAAATATCCCTTTGGTCAGTTTGGATTAGCTGCTTGACTGTGTCTCCTCCCAGCTTCTTGTAGAGACGAAACTGGGAACAAAGGGACAGTAGGAGAAAAGAGAAAAGTCTTCAACTCATTGTAAACATTGCTTGGCAACAACTAAAAACATTAGTATGTTGTCAATATTCTTCTCAGAACAAATCAAAACATAGCCTCTTACTAAAATCATCAGTGTATTATCAACATTCTTCTGAGCAAAAATCCAAAACACAACCTGATACTAGCTACTGTGACGAAAATTAATTTTATTCCAAACAAAACCAGCACACTGCTTTTTTGTTGAGGAGGAGGAGAGCATAAACAAAATCAACATTTTCAGTGTGCAGACAGTAAGTGACAGGAAGCAAAATGAACTAAACTGAAATTATTTCCACAGACACAGAACAAACACTGAAAAATAATTAATGAGTGTGAGTGAAACCTCTCTATAACAAGGTACATGCTTCCACTCTTGAACCTAAAGAAAATATTCTGGAATTGTTATCCTTGAAAAGAGGAATGAACAATGAAACTGAGTTCTGATTCATTTTAATAGGAGAGCTGCCTACCTATGTCCAATAGTTAGTGTATGGTAGTAGATTCACATCCAATATACATTAGGAACATCTAAAGCACATGTCGGTTTAGTGTCATAAGAAAAAATTGACTCAGACACATAGAAAAGATAAACAATTCTTCTTTCTGTCAACTACATGGTGATTTCACTATATGGTAACTTCTCAATAATAAATGGAATGGAAATGTGGCCCTGGATTTTTACTCATGATATACAATATTAAAATAAAATAAAATAAAATAATTATATGAAGCAAGCTGAGGTTTTTTATCTGTAATTCAGTTGCAAATGAATAATATTTTTGTGGCAAAATGGATATATCACAGGAACCTAACATTATCTTATTGTAAAATATTTAGAGTATTTATAAAATCAAATAGCATGATCAAAAGAATAGAATTATATTATGGAATGCAAGTACGGCTGAAACAGGAAAGGGAAGAAAATTGCACTGGACAAAAACTTCCAGTGTACCTGGAATTAAACTTTATTACAGCTTAAAAAGTAAAAAAACCTCATGGGAAATACTTATGAAGTAAGGTTAGTGAGCCCCACTAAAGTTATTCAGTTTTAATTTAAAAAAAATCTCATGTTGGCATATACTGTATTTTGGAACATAAGAACTCTTCCCTGAATTAACATTAATAATTTCTGTGCTCTCATTTTATTTTGGCTAAGATCTGTTCAGTGCATGGATATTCTAAAGATTCATTAACACTTCAAAGAAGAACAGGTGAAGGACTCACCTGTTACAAATACCTGAGGTGATAAGACTGCCTGCTTTATAAACGGGTTGTTAGTTTTGAAAAGTCTTTTAATATCATGTGCACTTTGTCAGACAGAGACTGATATTTTATTCCACACTTCAGTCCAGTTTCTGAGAGAGTAGGAGTAGCAATTTAAATGAACCATGACTGTATTATAATATCTACCTTTTAAATTTCTAGGTGTTTTTTTTTTAGTATTCTAACTATACCATGGTACTTATAACGCAATTGAAATATTTTTTTTCCTGTTTGATGTGTTGGTTGCTGGTCACTAGATTTACTAGTGTTATGCTACTCGATCCATAATATTAAACCTGAACATGAAAGCAATTAATAGCAGTCAGAGGGCAAGCACATTAACACAATGCTTCACGCTTTCAAGTAAATATAATTTCTACTAACATTTGGAAAACATTGAATACACACATATTTCCAGAAAATAATTAAAAATTACCAGATATTTTCAAGCCATATATAATGTAATATCTTTAAAAGAAACTGAATTGACTCCTCCAAGCATACTTGTACAAAAACTCTTGAAAATCTCTTTCTTTCGTCCATGGCTTTTAATTAGGGCTGAAGATAGGAGAGTTCATGGGACCCTTTTACACTAATATTCTGCTAGGTAGAAAGGTTGCTCCTGGTAATTATTCAAATATTTTAAAATCTTAATCCCAGATGAGATGATTTAACTACTGTAGAAATTATTTTATTTCATGTCACTGTAAGATGTTTTCCTCCACTATGAGAGTACTTCTTTTGTCAGAGCTATGAGCACAGAACCAAAATGAAAATGCAGAGAAGAGGTTGTGCAGCAGCACTAGTGCAGCCAAAGTGACCGACTTCACTGTTTTTTGAAGTTTCTGTATTGAGATTAAATATTTACACTGATTGATACAAAGGTCTCTGTAAGTTTTAGCATTCTGTACAACATTGACCTTGTACGTAAATTGCAAATAGACAGGCCAACCAAAAAGCTGACCAGACAGTATGAGATGGTCATAACTGAGATGCAGTTGTGACTCCATACAGATTTTGCAGCTCAAAGAATTCAGAATGCTCCTCAGAAATAGAAATTTTCATGGTCATTCAGTGGTTTTTGGTATTCTGTATGATTTTGGTGGAACTTTTCCGGTAAGAGCAGACTACTAGAGTAATTTTCTGGCAGTATATACATTTTTAGCTAACATTATAATTTCAGTGGAAACCGGGATGCAAGGAAGTAAGGTGTATCACAACTCAAATGTAGGCCCAAAGGGTACTAGTAGCTTTGAGAATTTGTAATAGCAGATAGGCAGAATTTCTATACTTGGCTAATTCAGGTTTGGTCTTTAGTTCTTAGTGTATCATTCACCTAATCTATGTTTTGCCCCTTCTGTTCTTTACTTCAAAGGCAAGTATATCAACAGTGAAGTAAGAATTATGTCTAATTTTATTCATACCTATGTTTTTTGATATTTTGTAAATACATTTATTTCCTTGACTTTTCTTCCCCGAAAGCCATCTGTTATTGTGGCATTCTAGCTATGCCATATAAAGGGTATTTCTATTATGCCTTCATTGTAATTTTTCCTGGACAGCAGTTCACCTTTGCTGAAGAACCCAATTTAATCATTCAACATATATGTGATCTGTACAAATTCAGGTACATACAAAAAACAGAGTGCACTACCAAATTAAAAGCCTTCCCTGTATCATTAGAATCCTTTTTCATGGTTTTTTTTTTTTTTTTTTGCTAGAACACAAAGCATAAGGAAGAGATAAAAGAAATAAATTCCTCAGGTTCAGAAAACATTACTTAAGAGTTTGCTCAAAAACATGTACTATAATTTTCTTATTCATCTTACGAAGATATCCATTCCAATAGTATGTCATTAGTTATGCAAAGGAAATCTTGTCATAGAAAAGGACCCTGTGCTGTCTTTCTGTTTTTAATAGGTTTTAAAGAAACTAAAGTAGTATTATTTTGCATTTAAGTGCAGCTAAGTCAAGTATCAGTTTTGAATGATACCAGAGCAAAGCAGAAGAAACCATATAAGAGGTTCTGGCTCAAAGAGTGATTCTCTGCAATGTTACATACTGCAGGTGCCACTACCACAGTTCATAAACTGTGCAGCTGTCATCCCTACTGAAGAATAATCAGAGAAAGAGAAGAATAAAATGAACAGAAATTAAACCCGGAAGTATGAATAACCAAGTTCTTCACAAAATTCCATTTATATGCAAGATTATTTATTTTAATTGACCCTTGTTAGATATAATTGTTCATACAAATATATAGATGTGTAACTATTACATCTCCTGACCACATCAAGGTTGAAAGGGTTTACGGTGTCACTGCATCTCATTTCCATGAGGGTCCTTCTGTTCATGAACTGTTTAGGGATCCATTTTCTCCAAGGTATTAGAAATCACAACGGAGAGGAATATGGCTTGTTATTCTTACCTTGTGGTGGTCTTTGCAAATTACATCAACTCCAAAAGAATGTTTCCACATTCTGCCTGTTTTCTTTCTACTGTAAAATAATCACCTTACTGATCCTGGGTTTACAAATACAATTATGCCTGGTATGTGAGAACTATCTTGCTAGATTTCTCCTTTCTTCTTTTTTTTTTTTTCCACTGCAACATTTATTTAGCACTCAGTGTGCTGGACCCTCACAGGTGTATATGGAATTCTGGTGGAAAATAAATTCATTAAGATTAGCATTCTTACCAACAGTAACAAGCAGCTGAATAATATCTGCAGTTCTTGTTATGTCACATAGTGTTATCAGTACAAATCCATATGGACCATTATTTAAAACAATGCTTCCCCTATTTTTTATAATAATGAAATAAATTAGATGAAAGGGGAAAAAATCATGAAAAAAATCATTTTATTTTTAAAATCATTTTATTTTTAAAAGTAATACTAGTTTATTAATGACCTGGTTTCTTACAGAAATTACAGATGCTCGTGTGAACAAAAATCAACTCAAAAAGAGTATTTTCATACTAAGAATCAGTATGCAAAAGTGCAATCAGAACAGTGTTTGTCTGCCTCTGTATATAATAACACTTTCTATACGGATAGGAAAACAATCTTACAAAATACACTTGGGATTTGATTTTTTGCAAATAAAACACAAGTGGTCTCCATGGTGCCTCTCAGTATAGTTCTAACTGAAAGGCCAATTAGCTAGTATTTTAGACATACTTTCAAGATGTTTTGATTTTTGCTAACTTTGTCAAATGCTCTTTCTGCAAAGAAGCCTGATTACACTTCAAACTAACGTTCATAAAGAAGTTCCTTTCAAAATATTTTTGACAGATAGTGTAAAACAGAAAACTTCTATACTCATACATTTTTTTGCTGATTTATCAGTATATCTAATCACTGATTAATCTGAAGAATAGCCACCTACAGGTGACCAAGTGGGTTGTCTGTGGGGGTTTTAATTCAGAAGCTTGTGTAGAGTAGCAAAAAAAGTTTCTCATTCAAAGCTAAAAAACCATAACACGAATAACTGCTGTGATACCCCTCATAATCTGTGGATACAACAGGCTCCTTACTATCTGCAGCCTCTGGATCTCTGTGGTTTTGTGTGGCTGGTACAGCTCATCCCTTTCTTTCTCCCCACCTAGAGGTTAGATTCTTTATCAGATTGTCTTGCTTTGAAATATAGGGTTTTCAAATACAGTTTTGTCAGAGCTAGGCCTGAAGAAACATTAATCTAGTTGTTGTTCTTTTTTTTTTTTTTTTTTTTTAAATTGGGCAGGGCTGCTTGTTTGTTTCTTTCTTTTACAGGGTCATGGAATAATTTAGCTTGTAAGTGACCTCAAAAAGTAACTGATCCTTGTTTAGTCTTCTCCAATTTGTAAAGCCACTCAGCTGTGTCAGCCTTTCTTCATAGGTCAGGTGTGACCTGCTGCACCAATTAGACATCCAGAAGTCTATGGGACTGGATGGAATCCATCTAAGGGTGCTGAGGAAGCTGGCAGAAGTGTTCACCAAGCCACTTCTCATCATCTATCAGCGGTCCTGGCTAACTAGAGAGGTCCCAGTTGACTGGATGCTTGCCAATCACAGAATCACAGAATGGTAGGCGTTGGAAGGGAACTTCAGAGATCATCTACTCCAACCCTCCTGCGAAAACAGGTTCACCTAAAGCTGAGTAGACAGGAACATATATAGGTGGGTTTCAAATATCTCCAGAGAAGGAGACTCACCTCTCTGGACAGCTCATTCCAGTGCTCTGGCACGCAAAAAATAAACAAGTTTTTCCTCATGTTGTGATGGAATTTCCTGCATTCCTGTTTTTGCCCATTGCCCCTTGTTGCTGGATACCAATAAAAAGATTCTGTCCCCTTCCTCTTGATAGCCACCATTTAGATATTTATAAGCACTGATAAAATCTCCTTTCAGTCTTCTCCAGGCTAAACAGACTCAGCTCACTAAGTCTTTCCTCATAAGAGAGGTGTTCCATTCCCTTGATTATCTTTGTAGCTCTCTGCTAGACTCTCTCCAGTAGTTCCCTGTCTTTCTTGAACTGGGGATGCCAGAACTGGACACAGGACTCCAAATGTGGCCTCACTAGGACAGAGTAGAGAGGGAGGATAACCTTCTGTGGCCCGATGGCCACACTCTTTTTTAATGCACCCAGGATACCATTGGCCTACTTGACCCCCAAAACACATTGCTGGCTCATGGTCAACTGATTGTCCCCCAGGACTCCCAGGTCCCTCTCTGCACAGCTTCTTTCCAGCAGGTCAACACTCAACATGTACTGGTGCATGGGGTGCATGGTGAATGAGGTGCTAAGGGACATGGTTTAAGAATGGAATTAGCAGACTTGGACTTGATGACCTTAAAGGTCTTTTTGAACCTAAAAGGTTCTATGATTCTCTATACTCCAGGTCTCTGATCATCCTGGTGTCTGTCCACTGGAGCCATTCCTGTCTGTTAATGCCTGTCTTGTAGTGTAGATCCAAAAGTGGACACAGTACTTCAGATGTGGTCTCATAAGAGCTGAATAATATTTTCCTTCAACCTGCTAGCTAAACTTCTGCTACTGTGACCAACTATGCAGTTAGCTTTCATTCCTAGAAGGGCAGAATGCTGACTGTCATTCAACTTCTTGTCAAAGATGCTTATGTCCATTATGCAAAGCTGCCTTCCTGCCAGTCTACCCCTAGCTCCTACTTCTGTGTGGAATTCATTGCATTTCTCGAACTTCTTGAGTTTTTTTTCCAAGCTATTTCTCCAGTCTGTTGAGCTTTGGTTGGCAGTACTCCACAGCATATTGATCATTCCTTCCCAATTAGATGTCAGCCGTGCATTGGCTGAAATTGCACTCTGTTTTGACACCCAGTTTAATAGTGAAGATAGGAAACAACACTGCCCTTTGAGGAATGTCATTCATAACTGACTGCCAGGCAGTTTTGATCACTACTCTTTGCCCTTGCATTCATTTTATTATCAAAAAGGGAAACATTCTGCAATGTCAGAGAAATACTGAAAACCTCTTTTGACTTTTTAAGGTTCATTTCTTCCAAGGAAACCATTTGCCACAATTCATGTACTGAAAAGGGAAGTTTCTCAAATAGCAGACAAGGCCTAGTGACTGATTAATGGAGGTTTGCATGGACCCTACATCCTTGGGTGGATTCTACTTTGTACAATGAAATCATAGAATCATAGAGCATTTTAGGTTGGAAAAGACCTTTAAGATCATCAAACCCAACCATTAACCTAACACCACCAAGTCCACAAATAAACCATGTCCCTGATCTACACATCTCTGAAATACTGCAGGGGTGGTCACTCAACCACTTCCCTGAGCAGCCCATTCCAATGCCTGACAACCCTTTCAGTGAAGAAATTTTTCCCAATATCCAATCTAAATCCTGGCTCAAATGAAGCATTCTAGATATTTGTTAGTTGTATTATAAATGTTAAGTCCCTAACAAAATCAATTTAGCTGTAATGTTCCCTCCTGACTTGAGAAAATTCTTTCAGAAGGAATGAAATTTAAAGCAGTTCTGATATTGTGTTTATGAAGGAATAACTCATTTCATAGTTGAGCATTTTCATGTAAGGGTTTATTTTCAGCTGTAACAGTTAATCTAATTAAAGAAAGTATATCTCCATAGATGCCTTGTTTAAAAGTGGTCAAACTGCTTGAATCATCAGAGAGAATTGAGTAGGGGGAAAAAAAAAATCCAACCTGGAAGTCTCTATTTCAGTACATGATCTCCAGTAGAAGACTTGGGAGGAAAATACAAGAACTCAGCAGTAGGTATATATGGCATTATTCTATCTTATTTTCTTTTCTTCTTGATATATGATAGTCAGGAATGAATTTATAGTTTGAAGCATGAGGCTGGATATTTCATCTTATTACATACTTGAACCCAAAATCTTTGGTAGTGAGAGTTCTGCAGTGCAGCCACACAGTACATGAAATAATATTTCTTTCTTTGTGAGTATTTGAACTTTCTAATTTTAGCAGAATGCTCCTTTGTATGTATGTAGGTATCAGGTACCTACTCCCACAGAACATGTTCTCTGGATCAAACTTTTATATATGTTAATTTAAACCTTCTTATTTCTTTCTAGATGAGTATTCTCATATATTTACTCTTTCCTCACATAAAGTGTAATTTTAAGTCACATTTTCTGAACTGTTCATATAGTTTTTTTTGAGATGCAAAGGCCAGATTGCATGGATATTCCAGGTAAGATTTTAATAGTTAATTTATTTAAAATCACTATAAAACTTTTGGGATTATTCTTTATCACATTTCCTATGTAATATAATATTCTGCTGAAGGAGCCTTTTCCTGTTATAATCATATTAAGCCTGGCTTCTCTGTGGTTTGTAAGAAAAAACTTTTATTTTTATAACTGTCACCTAATAATGGAGAAAATGGAAGTTCCTAGTGACTAAAATATGCAGCTGATGACAGATTCCTGAATCCTGATCTGGATAAGAAATTGGGTCACTCAAAACGAGTGCTGCTACTGACAAGAATCAAAACTGTAAGTGGAAATATGGTGGTAAGCATTCTATAAAGATACAACATTGATTAGACACTCTATATTAGGACTGTGCTTTCTCCTGTACTTACAACATGTCCAGCAGAAGATCTGTTTTACACTAAGTCATGAAAAAACCCTTAGCTAGGGGGTGTTAGGAAATGAGAGGAGTATTTTCAGCAGATTTTTTTGAATGCTAGTCTTTCAAGCACATAGTCCCTCACATTTCCAGGACAACTTCCTTAGGGATTTATTTTTAAAGCAGTTCAACTGTTTAATAATAACAGAGGATATGCAGAACACTTTCTATGCTGTGCTTATTTTCCTTACTGAGGGTCTGTGCTGTCTTGACTGTGTCACAGTGACGATCCACTTGGATTACTGAAAAGGTAAGAATTACTGCTAATCAGATGCTTTTATTTTATCTGGGCAAGAAATTTAAATTTCTTAAATTTAAGTAGAATATTAGGGTATTGTTTCATAATTTTTTTCACCCTCTTAAATCAAAGATGTTGCTAAATTACATATTTTAATTTAAAACCTTTAATCTCTAAAATTAAATAAATTCAGATTTGAAGAAGAACGTGAAAAAGGCTTTTATGGATAAAAAAAAAGAAGACAGTTTAAAAAAAGAGTATTAGGGGAATATCAGCATGCTTCTATATGAGAAGCAAATAAACAGAGGCAGCACAACTTTATTCAGCTTCATTATAATGGAAAAAAAAAACCCCAAAAACAAACAACAAACCAGCAGCTCTACAGGATGTGGTCAAAGTCCAAGAGGTAGATCTACCAGAAGAAAGAAAAGAGTAGAAGCAAAACGTGGCAAACAGATACTTAAAGGGATTAGTGTGTTTGTGCAACACTGAATGCCGTTAACATTGCTTCAGATGTGTGAAACAGGCCTAATGGATAAAGACTTTCCTGTAAATTACTAGACAAATTCAGGAAAAAAGAGTAATCCTGCTATAAAGATAGTAAGAAAAATCAGACCTTACATAGTGAAATATCATAGGGTAAAAATTAAACAGTGGAACAAGTAAAACCAGCTACTCATCTCTTCATAACAGTCAAAACAAGCTAACAGTAGAATTAAACCGCAATATGATTAATGAAATAACAAGGCACTGACACATAAAAGAAGTCTGTAAGAGAATTAATAAATATGTATTTTTGTGTTTTATTTATGATATATTTATTGGATCATTGATTAACTTGATGATTTTGTACCTTAATGTATTTTGATAAAATTGTTTGAAGGGGGTAAAAAATATCAAAAACTTATACAACACACTAGGATTTGTAAGCTTCTCAAAGGGTTGGGTTTTTTTTAATCGAGTGATCAAGAAAGTTTTTTTTTTGCTTCTCAGTCAGACAGTTGCCAGGTACTAGGAAGAAAGCCTTTATATCTTCATATTGTGCTTAGCCATTCTGACAGATTAGGTTGTGAAATGAATAGGTCTTTGGTCTTACATGTCACAATGCTTCTTATAATCTGTTACATAATATTGCAGGCTCCCAACAGGCTTGGACAGAAAATCTTTGTACAGTTTCTCAGTAGGTGTTTTTTTCAGACTTCAACTGCAGCAAATTGGGTTCCTTGTTCTTTTGTAAATTTTTCTTCCAGTTCAATTGAAATTATTTTGTCTATAGCTTTATTTTTTTATCTAGGTTTTCCTCCATTAATCCAATGCAGCTAAATTATTGATGACTTTATCTTTCTTATTCATCCTCTGAAATGGAGTCAGAGAACAGTAATGTCTAAGTCAATTAACTATGGTCAGCTTAATTTTGAGATGTTCAAGAACTCTCCTTCAACTCTATTTCAAGACAAAACTCTCTGATTCCCATTAAGTCACTTGAATATCCAGACAAGGCCTATTCTAGGAATATCAGAAAGGGAAAACTGGAAAGTATTGACAAGATGTACAGCCAGATATCTTCTGAAATACCTACATACCTTTTATTAAGTTCCTGCTTCATTTATTTTCTCAGATGCTTAATGTTGCACCACAGTCAGATGCCTAACAAACTTTGCCTGTAGTAGTAATGTTGGTTGTTTTTTTACAGGACTTCTACCTTTCTCAAGGACATTTGTGTCCTACCAAAATGCAAAGCACTATCACTTCGTTCCCTAAGAACACTTACATGCTTTTGAGTAGTAGTAGTTTGTCACCCAGTAAATGGCTGTAAATGAGCCACATGACTAACACTGACAGCTACTAAAAAGACAAATCCACTACAAGTCCTACAACTGTTTTAGTATCTATCTAAATTAATGTTTAGTTTAAAGGAGATATTCAGATTCATTTTCCTGTATGTGTTTTTTTGGTTTTTCTGGGGTACTCTACAACATGTAGAGTACCTTTAGTCTTATAACTGTGAATATCTAAAACATGGACATACGTTTTTTAAAGTTGGACAGCACCATTTTTTTTTATAGATGTTACTTTTAGAATGTTTAGAAATGGTCCTCTGGAAACAGAGGCACAATGTCTATCCAAGTCAGTTAGTCAGTGTACACTTTGAAGGAAGAGAAGTGTTCAATAGGGTAAAATCTCACAGGTATCTCACTTATTCAATGTTAAGACTATTAATATCTACCTCTTAGTGGCAAAAGACTTTTATTTGAAATAGAATATGTTTTACTTTCAAGATGGAATCCTTTGTTGCACTGAAAGAAAGGTGCATTAGTGTATAAGGCATTAAGATACTCCCTAAAAAGTCACATTCTCAGTCATTATCCCAGGGAATGCAACACATAGTATCAAAGAAACAACAGCAACAACAACAAAGAGAGAGAGAGAAAAGAGTGTTCTCTCACTGTCTAGGAAGGAATGAGCCCAGAGGCAAAATTCCATGAACCATAGAAGAATGGTTCTTGTAAGAATGGAAGCTAAGACAGTGGAAATGACCAATTGATGCCCTACAAGAATTTTGTGTGACAGGAAATACTAATTCATTTTCCTGTGCTGAAGCATAGTTAAGTTATTCTGTGCAAAACTTAATACCCTATTGTCATTTTTTGGCCCAAGTTAGCAATGAAGTACCATACAGTGGCTTGCTCACCTCCCCCCTCCTGCAGTGGAGGATGAGAATTGGAAGAAAGGAAGCTCCTGGATTGAGATATTAACTACTTAATAATTGAATATAAATAAATAAAATAGTGATATAAATAATACTAATGATACTACTAATAATATGTAATGAAAATACTACTGCTAATAATAATAATATGTTGTGAAGATAATGGAAAATAAAACTATTTATACAATTGTCTGCCACCCAGCAACTGATACCCAACCACCTCCTGGGCAGCAGGAGTGGCAGACAGAGAGGACGTGAATTATCGCAGAAGAGTCCAAGCGAGCCCCACAAGCGAGAAAGTGGCTGAGAAAACCAACCAACCCACCAGCTATTTAACGTACAACTATAGCTCCCCAGCCCACACCCAGTTTATATACTGAGTATGATGTGCTATGGGATTAAATATTCCTCTGGTTAACCTGGGTTAGCTGTCTGAAATGTGCCTGTCCTCCCCCGCTTCCTGTAGTGAGAAAGTTGGGAATGCAGGTGCAGTATCAGAAGCTGAAAAAGTCCTTGAATTAGTACAAACACTCCTCTGCACCAACTAAAAAACACCAGCATTATCAGTACTCTTCCCTGTGCAAATCCAAAGCATAACCTCATACCAGCCACTGTGAAGAAAATTAACTCTGTCCTGACTAAACAAAAAATCAGTTGAAATCCACTTAGCTCACACCATAAAACTGATAAGCTTGCATAGACTTCAATGAACATAAGACTTCTTTGGTTTACATAAGAAAACTACAAAATATGAGCAGAAACACATTAGCCTTTTTGTGTTGATTAGGGCCACAGTAGCTAATTATTTAATTATAGTGAATGAAGATAAACAGTCAAACATTGGCTGGAAACCAACACAAAAAGATAAAGTAATCAAACTGTTAAGAAAAATCATAAAAAACTCCAGGTCAAATCCAGGAGGAATAAACATCCACTATAAGAACATTCTTCCCAGAAGAGACCTCAGGGTACTGATAATTGTTTGTCAATTCAGAAGTGATACTGTAGGTAGTATTTTCAGCATGCAATGAGTCCTTAGATGTTTGATTTTTGTTAATTCTGAGGGCAGAATGTTAGAAGAGGTAAATTATGTTTGTTTATCATGTTTATTATATTACATTTCTATTTCTAGCCCTATGTTTCAGGATCTACAAAACTAACTGCTAGGGAAAATAAGGATTTTCATGTCTGTCCACTCCCCACTCCCCATGCACAGCTTCTGTGGGGAGAATAAACAGAGAAAAAATGTCTTCTGAAGCCTTAGAGTTTTCTGTTGTTAAAGCCAAGAGAAGCTGTGTTAATTATCCTAGTGGAATTACACGTCTTCTGTTCTTTATTAGCTGTGCCTTGCTTATTTAACTTTTAACAAGATTAACAGAAAGGCAATAAGGAACAAATTTTGTCCAGTTCAAGTTTTCAAGAAAAATGGCTGTATTTTCACTTTGTGATTTGCTTTTCTCTATATCATAGAACGTTGTCTACTTCCAAGAATCTTTTGGGAATTTGTAGGAATGAAGAACAAGGAAGATGTTGTTAATGTCTTCTACGTTTTACTATAAAACTGGAATTTTTCCATAAAGAATAAAGGAAGTCCTTGTTGGCTTCAGGGAGGAAATTCTCAATAAGCCCAAATGGGAACCTCTGGCAGGTCTGTACTCCTGTGTTTTCTTTCTCAACATTCAGAAAGGTAATTACTAAAATAGTACTCTGACTAGGGGAAGTTACTAATGTAAAGTAACAATCAGTGGCACACGCGTGTTTGGTTCAGACCCAGAGACTTTAAAACCTATTATGAGTATAAACAGCAGCGAAAGCTGCCTGACACTATCACTGGTACTTCAGAATAAGAGTTCACCTTTTCCTGGGTCAGGTGGCAGCGAGGATCATCCCACTGTTTGAATACTGTTTGAATGGTTGGAGACAATAACCATGGCTTTGTTTCTCCTTTATTCTGTGGGCTTTTTTTCCACTAGAATCAAATAGCAGAGACAAGGTGATAGGTTAGATAAGCTCTTCCTCTCTGTCCATGTTCTTAGAAATTATTTTCAGCAGGTTTGTTTGGGTTTTTTTTTGCAAGAATCAAATAAGTGCCCAACAGTTAGCACAGACATACCTATCCAATACCTTTTATCTTTCAAAAGATGTACAAAGAAGTTGGGTTTTTTAACTGCAGTGAGGCTCTTAGAAAAATGAGCTGTCTGAAGTGTTGAACTGAAACCCCAGAAATGAATATTGTGGTATTTGATGGGAAATTTGAATTTATGTATCAATCCAGAGCTGCATGTATCAGCAATATCATAGTGCCTTTACATACCTATACTTAGATAATTTTCATTTTCTCAAAAAGAATGATCATTACAATTAAGCCTGTTCTAGTAACATACAGATACTTATGGAAAAGCTCCTATTAAAAGCATGGTAAACCAGACTGAGATGAATATACATAATTCCACAAGACTATAAAGACTTAGTGTAAATCCCACTCTTTCTCTTTGTGCCAAACAGCTACTAAAAGTCCTGGACACTGATGTTACTTATCTGCAAGCTGTTCTGGTAGTTTCAAAATGCTTGTGCTTCCTAGCTATGTTTCTAATGTGCAGAATAATGAAGTCCAACAAAATTTCTCCTTTTTTTAAAAGATGAAGTTTTAAATAACCCAGCATCCTCTTTGCTCAATATTTTACACCTCCACTCCCATACCTACAAGAAGTATGGCTATATAATTGTAATTTTTCCTACACTTTATTTTTTTCACGTAAAGTCTGTTTTGTGAGTCTTAAAAAATATTGATGTGAACTTGACTGCTGTCACATTTTATCATCTCAAATTGCCATAGTTTGGAATGTATCTATCCAGTTCTCAGTTTTTTAGTTATTGTTCTCTTCTTTCTATGTAGACTTCTACAAAGCTTCAATCACAGAATCAAGTCCACTTTACATGTGCGGCATGTGGTTTTGCATGAAGGCCAGAAGAACTAGAGCAAATAAAATTAAGGCAAAAAATTCTCCATCATGAAATTAACGTAATTTTTTTGTTTGTTCAATTTGAGTTTGATTGGAGTGAGTTTATATCCATGTCTATACTTTGTTTTTTCAACTCAATTTCAGAATAATTCTGAAATTGGACAAAAACCTTTTTATAAACTTTGTGCTCTTGTATGGTGCTGTCTGGAAATAAAAAGTTCCTCTGAAACTGTTAAAAGTTTCACGACTGGAAAACTAGTAGATAAGTATTCATCAATATTTTCTTGTCAACAAAACTATATTGTTAGTACATTTTTAAGTTTATTCACAAAGCTCTGCATAATACCCAAATTCTGAATTTATGAACCATGAAACTACTTGGATTTTTTATAGTTTTGAACTGCACTATTAACGTTTTGATGGTGTTTATTAGGAACACTCACATAAGAAAAAAAAAACATGTATCAAGCACTAAATCTAAAGATAACAGCTTTGCAATGAAGAAATAATTTTCATCTGACCAACACTTTATTGCTGTGTCAATTTAGTGTAGTATTCATTGTGAATACAACTCAAATTTTCTCAAATTCTTTGCTAAATTGGGCAAAATTTATCACTCTAGTCAATTTATTGTCTCTGTATCTTATATATTAACACAGCGGCTGCCCAGGAAATTACTGCCCAAAATCCATTTCATATGGCAAACGAAGCAAAAAGAAAGAGAATAACAAATGAACAAGCAGATGCTCATTTTTGTCAGCTGTGGTATAGTATATAAAATGGAGTCCTTTAGATTGTGATTATCAAATAAAATATCTATTATTTATGAAAACCTACTATAACTAACAGTTATAGTTAAAACTTTGACATGTTAAAGCCCACAAAATAACTTCGATAACAGGTATAAATCCAAATGGCATGACTCTGAAGATAAGGTGCTCAGGAAGATCATAATCAGTCAAGCCTTTTTTTTTTTTTCCTCTTAAAGATAATGGATATATCACTTGGAGTGTTTTATGAATACGTCAAACCAATTCTCCATCTCTACTGAATAACCTTAAGCAACTAGAAACTGCTGTAATATCATAAATCATTCAAATTTTCATCTAAAACTTAAACCAGACACAAGCCAAATAGCTCAAATCATCAATGAGAAAGAAAAATCCTTATTTCAATATTTTTCACCATTGAAATACCATTCACAATATCCCAGGTAAATCAGAATGTTCTTATCTTTTTTCCTGTTTTAAGGACTATATTTTCCTGATTAACAATAGACATTTTTCTTCTAGGTATAATATTCAGGTAAGATTTTTATTCTTTTCTCCTGTGCCCAGCATAAATTTGGAGTCACCTTCTCCCCTCCTTTTATTTTAAACCAACTTATTTTAAGATTTCCCCCAGACTGGTCACAAACTTTCATCATACGTTGAAAGTGCTACATCTAAAAACCAGTTAGCTACACCTAATCTAAAACACCTAACTCTGCAATTACAAGCCAGTTATCATTAAAACATCATCCCAAACACTTAACAGCTGGAACTCATTACATACTAACATTACTAATTTAAAAGTCAGGCATTTTGCTTAAAGCAGCTTAATAAACTGCCTAATAACAGAGGTATTGGCGGATAACAACTCGTCACAACTTAGGTGTTTATGTCTCTCCAGTGATTATAAAGGAAAGCAAATAAGCAAAATAGCTTAGATGATAAGTTTAATATTTGATAGTTAATGCTGTGTATGATGAATCCTTTTTCCATTATCTATTATTTTTCCATCAATTTCTTTCTAAGAAGCTTACTACATTGAATCTGACTTTGTACTTTCTATGTACACAGGGAATTTGCATATCAATTTTAAAAGGTAATTAGTCTTTCCATATAGTTTTCTGCCTGCCTACAAAAAAGTATAAACTATTTCACAAAACAATCTTGACTGAGTAAAAACACATTAGAGCAGCTATTTTCAATAGAGTTACACCTGTTTCAAATGTCAGTCTACAGTTTGTTTTCCTTGGTTTTGTTTCATTTTGGTTTTGGTTTGGGTTTTTTTAACTAATTTGGAAACATATTAGCCATTTCAGAATAAGCCAAGCAGCATGGTAAAAACTTCTTGCAGCCAAACAAGCTAATGACTAAATTTAGAGTTATAGCGCTCTCTCAGTGGGGTACTAATTAGTGCTGCCTAAAGAATCACCCACATAAACCTATTGTAATTTTGCCTGATGCTACAGTGCCTGGCAAGCATTACAATTCTTTCAGAACCACTTGAAGGATGTCTATTCTGCATTTTGCAGTACAGAAATGCCCACAGGCACATGTAGAATTTCAAAAAAATAAAGAATCTGGATTGAAGGTATGAGAGGGATGAGTTCAGAAGCCTTCAAAGGAACTGAAAAAATACATTCTTCAGCTTCTCTTCTGAAAAACTGTGCAGTCTTGCTCTGCTGTTCCATCACTTAGGGATCTTTCTTTATTGAAAACACTGTTTACGTTTAGGTCATTATTATCCCTTCCAGACTCTTTCC
>NW_010226085.1:69829-74851 GCF_000690775.1 Eurypyga helias
CCCAGGCAAAGGTACTACAACATTTCAGATGCCCTCAGGGATATTCAACTCTAATTATTTACATGAGTGAGATTTTAAGACACTAAGAAAGATTTCACAAGTCTAAAGCAAGTATACTGTAAAGGTTTTAAATGCAATACTGAGAGACTTCAAAAGAATTCCCACCAAGTGAGACTTGGCAATGCTAGCTCAGTCAAACAAAACTGAAGAAAGCTGGAATTTTAACTTGAACTCT
The DNA here is from genome assembly GCF_000690775.1 of Eurypyga helias. Lineage (NCBI taxonomy): Eukaryota > Metazoa > Chordata > Aves > Eurypygiformes > Eurypygidae > Eurypyga > Eurypyga helias. Next base: position 70,065 of record NW_010226085.1, read on the forward strand.
GGGTGCTCTTGCTTTAGTCTGTTTTTCTTGAGTCTTTAATTTTATTTGTATCCTTTGATTTAGTATTTTATTTACTTTTTCTTAGACTCCAAGTAATGAAAAGAATTTGGACCTGAAATCTTATCATCATGTCCAATAAAATGATGCACATTTTAAACATCTAATAATTCAAGCGATTTATGTGATTTCAAATATTTAAATATGAATAGATAAAAATATAATTTTGAAGCTTAAGGCAAGTTGTTAGACAATGGAATTATTTTCCCATATTAAACTCCTGGTCCTCCTGGTTTTTTTCTGTACAAAACATTGCATTTTGGTTATTGTCTAGTACCTTAGAGTCATTGAGATAACCATCTAGAGATATTAAAAGAATACATGTTTGGGAAGAGGAAGTCCCCACTTATGTTTAACCAGCACATGAATGTATAAAAATACTGTTAGCACTCTTTAAAGTCCAAGAAGGATTACAGTGATCCTTCTGCACTGTCATTTTGGGAATTTTCTGATAAATGTGGGAGAGCAATTTAATAATTAAATCACAATGCAGAGATATCTAACATGACTTTCTCTGACATACTGTGTAAGAAATACATAGGTGTTTCATTTACTCATGTTAGAATAATATGCATTATTAATTCTTATTCTCAAGGCAGTATTATAAATGTGATTTAATGACCTTGTCATGCTATACATCGTAATTATTACTTTACCAAGTAATTGTATTAAATATGACAGGGACAAAACAGTTCACTTTTTTTGCTGTTCATAAACTTCTCATTGTCTCTGCCAAATACTGTTCCAGAAATATTCTCTATATCTGAGCAGATCAAGATTCCCTGAAATGGGATTGACAGTGGATATTCAGACACAAATTTTCAAAGATCAGTGACTCTTATTAAATCACCATCTTTACCATGCTGTATTTAATTACCCCATATATTAATGGAATTATAGACAAAAAGTAAAATCTCCAGCAAGGAACAGTTTTTGTGTTCTTCCTCCCTCTCCACTTCCCACTGTGGAAATTACTGTAATTCTTTCTAAGATAATTTTCCTCTCCTAGTTAGTGGTGTTATGTTAAATGCTTTACATTCCATTCCTTTACATTGGACAGAATTTTTGCACAAAAAACCAGGGTGGAAAAACAGACCTCCCTTTGTCACTACATTTAAATCTTTCTTGCTTAAGTAACAAGAGAAAGAAGAGAGGATTCTGTTAATAGAATGTAATATCAACACCATATTTAGTGGGGATGATCCCAGAGACATCAAAGGGCGGGATGGGTAACACGTGCTTAAGACACTTATTCCTTTCCCATGACTCCATAACTCTGAAAAACCATAGCCATTTAGTGATCAGGAATATTACATATAGGTTTGTCATTAACAGATAATAAGCCATCAAGTTTTATTTAGTTCTGAAATAATGAAGATGCAAATTTAATTTAATCTCATTTTTCTTAGTACTGTACTTCTTAAGCCACTTATCTTTTCCTTAAAAGCAATCCAATACCTCCAAGACACTGACAAGGCTTCTGAACCTGTATTTTCAGTAATTTTTACTCACTTTCTGATTTCTGCATGAAAATATTTCATTTTATTCTCTTTGACTCTCTTCTTTTGTAATAATTATACATATTAGATCAAAGGACAGTAGGCACTTTTAATACTGTCCAGGCTAATAAAACACTCTTGAGTCACGTAATGAAATGGCAGCCATGTAGAGCATCTCAATGAACTACACGGCCATATCTTCCCCTTGATAAAGCTTTCTAATTTTGGTCCTCATTCTCTTGAGCAAACCTTTTAGATTCTATACTGACAGCAATATAATGATTGTTTCTACTTCTATTCAGTAATAGTTTAGAACAAAGCTGGCAAAATTTTAATGTAAGATTGATGTATTTATTTTTCATTGAAGAAAAATCTTTCAGTACCGTTAAATGTGATGTAATTCTCCAACTATGGCACAATAAAATGTCATTCCATAAAGATAAGAATACAGCTTGTTTTGACAAAAAGGTTTAGATAACAGGCTCTTCAACGTACACTTCAAGTTCTATAGTCTTAGTGCTATACAACCAAATCTAGCCTTCCAGTCCATAATGTAGTTTGGGTTTTGTAATGCAAACGCAATTTTACAGACTTTCAGTAGAACCCTTCTCAACCAAGCGTAAACAGTTTCTTATCCCTTGTTTTCTCTTCCCAGCAAGTTTAATTTGGAGCACCAGTACAGCAAATTTCTTACTGTTTTCTCTTATAAAGCCATGACCAAATCTTAGCTCAGATCTGATTGAAGAATAGATTTATACTTGTGTGCCATCTTTATTCATCTTTAATTATGTTTAAATAATCTCTGGTGCTTATTTATGTTCCTGAATAAGAAATAGTACCTTTTTTAGGAGGTAATTAAAAAAAAAAAAAAAAAAAGATTGCATTGTGCACGTAGATACAGTTTAACCATGGATAATAGTTTCCTAACATGCTGCCCTCTCTTCATGCACAGTAAAACATGCATTACTATTAATGTACTTCATTAGAAGTGAACAGGAAAATAACACTGTTCCTCTCCTCTGAAAACTACTTTTAACAGAATGTGAATAATTGTACTTGTGATCTATTTCAGAACAGAAATTTTAGACCATGTTCAAAAGAAGTTATTCCAGAGGAGCAGATCTCATACTTGCACCAAACCTGCCTTATGACAACACCACTGAAAAATAGCTTCAGGTTTTCATTAGTGGGTCAAACCACATTAATAAGGTCACTGTCTTTTCTGCATTTAACACAGAAATAACAGCACTGAGAAGAGAGTTAATTGGACTAAGGATAGTCTATACAGTGACAGATAAAGAAAACGTGTTTTCTGTGAATTTTGTTCCAAATCTCTAAGCCAGACTGTTTCTAATCTAGTGGTTTAGGATCAGAAGGAACATGTAGGGCATTCACAAATACCATTACATTGTATGTCTTGCTGGTTAAATACTTCTTTATAAAATATATTTCTTTTTGTTGAAAAATTTCTATGATGCATAATTAATTGCCCAACATGAAAAAGTGTGAATAAAGTTTTGCAGATTATGTTTATTTCAACATATCCTCATTTTTAAGTGTTGCTATTTTATGTGAGTAAAATTTTCCTTATTTGACCAGCTTGGTAAAAACTTTCAATAGGACAATGATCCTTCTGTTGTGCAAAAATATCTGAGCTTTCAAAATGTGTTTTCTTATCGATCTAGATTAACCGTAAACATTTCCCTAAGTGAAATGGAATTGCATAGGTATTTTTCAGTGTATAAGAAGTTTATGTTCAAACACCAAGGAGACCCAAATCATACCAGAAACTTTCATTCCACACCTCTCCAAATCAGGTATAGCTGAGATTTGAACAACCACTGTAGGGTCATGTACAGGAAGTAAGCTGGTAGTAAATATTCATTAAAATAGACAATAAAAGTCCCACATTTCACATTTTTTGCTTTTATAAATATTTCATTTCTGGAGGATCTGACATACCTAGAAAAGAAACTAGATGGTCTTCTATTTCTAGTTCATCGACCTCAGTCCAGTACAAATGCAGAAATACCTCTAACTGTATCACCCAAGGCTGGTGGGTCTTCTGCATCATTCACAAATGCAACATTTTATCTAAAATCTGAGATGCAGATCATATATATTGGATCTATCTATTAAAACCTTATGCAGTAAATGCATAAGGTCCTAGATCTCCTTTCCTAAGGTAAATAATGTACACTTATCAACCAGTTCACCCCGCTTTCTGTTAATTTCTTTGAGTACCTTTCAATTTGGTAGTATCTTCCCAACAAAAAGATGTCAAGATTTAAGTATAATGTTCCAGGTGCAAATTCACCAGATATGAATATAGAACTATTTACTTTGCAGAAAAAGATGGGCAAAGTTTCTCATTACAGGGTTCCTCCAGGTGATGTTATCATAACGTATTTCCCATCATTAAAATGTGACCTTGATTTTTCAATGCTTAAAGCCAATCTGGTGTAAGATGTTCTTTGCTGAATAGATTTTTTTGTCACAAATGACAGAAAAGCTACATTACCATTTCATTCAAAAGCAAGTAGCATTTGCTTTCACAATGACTGTTTTTGCTCTGCTTTTCTTCATTGATTTTACAACTTGTAGTTCAAGGTTATTTTCATAGATAGCAGCTGATGGAGCCTAAGATGCTACTTTCCATGTGTCACTTCTCTCCACAGTTGTGTCTGTTTCTCAAATCCATTCAGTTTGTCACTTATACCATTACGTGATTTTTCACAACCTGATTCTCATGTGTCCCCTATGGGTTTACTACCAAGAGCAGACAGACAATGTGTCTGTGAGGACCTCTCACTCATTCGCCTCTGTCATGGGATGGGGAGAAATCAGAAGGACAGGAGACTCATAAATTGAGATAATGACAACTTAATAGGGAAAACAAAATCTTGGTGTGCAACAGAAGCCAAAAGAGGGATTCATTCTCTACTTCCCATTGGCAGGCAGATTTCCGACTGTACAAGATTACAATTACAAGATTACAAAGGGTAATGGGTATAAATTGAAATCAGGGAGGTTTAGATTAGATGTCAGGAAGAAATTCTTCACAGAAAGGGTGGTGAGGCACTGGAACAGGTTGCCCAGAGAAGCTGTGGATGCCCCATCCCTGGATGTCTTCAAGGCCAGGCTGGATGTGGCTTTGAAGAACCTGGTCTAGTGGAAGGTGTCCCTGCCTATGGCAGGGGGGGTGGGACTCGAAGATCTTTTAAGGGCCCT
>NW_010226085.1:74864-87687 GCF_000690775.1 Eurypyga helias
ATTCTATGATTCTATAAGATTTGTTCATCAATACCTAAAACATTGATGTGTTACAAACAGTGCTTCAGCCACAAATGTAAAGCACCACACCAAACAGGCTGCTGTGAATAAAACTAACTCCACCCCAGACTGACACAGTTCAAGAATGCTGGATCATTTTGAGGCACACAGTTCAGTCACATATAAACATTGATACCTACAAAAGAGTTCTAGATGCTTCTCTGAAGACAATTATAATAGACACAGAAGAGAATATATTTTGTGTTCTTAAGACCGCCTTTTTCTCTACCAAGAATTGTTTTGTGATTGACTTTTAGGGTTTTTTTTTGGTTTTGGTTGGGTTGGGTTTGTTTTGGTTTTGTTGTTGTTTTTTTCTTTTGGGGAGGAGGGGAGTTCTTTGTTGTTGTTTGGTTGGTTTGGTTTGGTTTTTTTGGTGGTGGTGGATTTTCTTTTTTTTTCTGCACAAAGCTATTGATCTCCTACAAAGTTAAAAATAATTAACTATGTCCTCCTTATTTTTTCACTTCCCATGTCACATTTTTTTAAATTTCATCATTCTGTTTCTTGGTTTCAATCTCAGGATATTTTAGTGATTTAATTTTACTGTTTCATGTTCTAGGCAATTGCATCTCATGAGTATCACCTGTTAACAAGACATAGATGACTTCAGTAATCCTGCTCCAATTGTGAGTGTACTCCACCTCATGTTTGTTCACAACCTTTCATTTTACCCTTCTACAAAAAGTATTGCTCAACCTCAAAAGAAAGGAACTTGAGGATAGAAGCTAAACCATTCCATGAGAAGGTTTGACTTTGATTAAGTCATCAGGCAATTTTATTCATGATCATCATCTGACTACCAATCTCTGGATGAAACTTCTACTAACTGAGCCATCTCGACAAACTAATTACTGGAAAAATGAGAAGAAAGCCTATTAAAACAGTAGTATATTAGCACTAACATTAAGAACAAGATATTTAATTAAAGTGGTAAGGCTAAAAAGTCCTTCAATTCCAAAGTAAAGTACAGGCTAGACCTGGTTGATGTATTAATTTATTAGAAAGAAACAGTTAGATATCTATATCCGTAAGCAATATTACATAAAAGAGATGTATCAAGTTCAGAGAAAAAAATTTAGGAAAGACAGACTGAGGAATTCAAACTAATATAGTAAATTATTTCTTCCATGACAAATTACTCTTACTATTGATAAAGTCAATGTTACGAAAATTAGTATCTAAGCTATGAATAGTCATGTCATTACAGTATCTAAATTAACTATACAAGCTCACAAATAGACCTTTGAATGACAGTATACAACTCAATGAAGATTTCTTCAAATATATTTGAAAGCAATAAATCAAGAAGGTTGCATAAAGACTAAGTAAATCAGTGGTAAATCTTCTCTAGATTTTATTATTCTATAACATCATATATTTTACTGATTGATCTATTATAAAAATTGATGATGTTCAGAGAAGAAAATGAGACTGAGGGATCTCAGGAAAATTCATCCATCTCTGTAGGAAGATGATATCTTATCTTAGGAAGAGGAGGATAGTATGTGATAAAAGCACATAACAAAATTGTGGAATAAGGGAATGAGGAGTTTCTGTTCACCATGTTTTGTAACACAAGAACAAAGTGTCATTAACTGAAAATGAAAATTGAAAACTAATAAAAAGCAAATATTTCTGTGTCCAATATGTAATTAAACTATAGGTATCATTGCAACCAGAGTTTAAGCTCTTTTAGAATCTGAAAATTAAAGTTAAAATAGAAGATATTTAAAGAAATTTCGAAGTGACTTATAATTAAAAGTTTCAGGTCTTGCACCTGTATTTTACGAGTAGCAATCCTTCAGAAAAGACAAATCTTGAATCAGTTTGGGACATTTCATGACCTGAAGCATTTTTTTTTTAGAGAGAGATGGGGTATGGAAATAAATGGACTGTAAGTCAAATTCAGGATTCAACTGTTGTATTTTACCTATATATACACTTTTGAAGAATTTGCAGGGCTGAAAGAAAACTCTTTCATGTGCAAGACTACAACAAATAGAACCAGAAATCAAACCTAATATCTACTCAGAAAATTAATCTGACAAGATTTCTTAGGAATTGAAAGAACTGCATTCAAAATCATCTACAGTATGTCATTGGCCTGAAGCACCAGGAGATGTTGATTCTCCTAGCCTCTTAATGAACCGCCTCTCTTTACCTTTCAGTTCTTCATCTGTCAATGTGATAATTCATTTGGGACTGCCATCACTTCTTATTAAGCCTAGTAAAGTGTGGCCCTAATCTTACTCACTTTCAGTTTGTACCATAAAGAATTTTCTTCTCTGAACGTCAAGTAATTTTGTAATAGAGGATTCAGTAATATGTATGAAATCCTAGAAGAACAGAATACATTTGTAATATTAAATATATAATGTCATTAAAGGAACCCATTATATCTGGTATCCTGTTTCTTTTAATGTGAAGATTATTTTTGCAAACACTTATAATGTAATTAGACATCTAAACAGTGCGATTTATGAGAGTCAAATTAATCAGTATGCATGAAAAATCTTAATTTTTTTTGAGGCTACAGTGAAGAGAAAGTGTAGTAAGAATCCATTGAGTTACATTGCACTGATTAAAAGAAGAGAGAGATAGCAAGAGACTTGGACACAAGCAGTGTACTCCAAATTTAACTTTATGTAGTCAGTCCTACTTCATTCCCAACTGACTGGCTTCCTTGTCTTCTTATCAAAACAAGGTGGTGATACTATTTATAAAATCCTTTCTAGTGATTTCAAATTTCTCAATATATTAAACATTTCTTTCTACAATCACTACCTTGAAAACTGAAGTAAGACATTTATTTCTGCAGACTTTCTCTGATTCAAATATCTAGTGACTCAGCAGGGAACTTTTAGCACCAATAGATTAAGATATGAACTGTATTTTCTTTATTGACCTGAGAGATAGCTACAGGAATGGTTAACTCTGGGGCATGATTCTCTACCTTTGCTTTAATATACCAACATGATAAGACTTTCCTTAATATTGTTAAACTCTTATTAGCATAAGTAGCTGTCAGCTAGAAAATACTGAAGGGTTCTTGCAATGTATCCAGGAAATTAGGGAAATTAGATTCATCTGTAGGTAACTCATTTGCAGTAAAAATCTCAAGATGATTTTTCTAGTACAAAACACCCCACATTAGTAGTAATCATATAGTTTAAAAATGCCCACAAAAATTACATTCCAAGCATTAAGTGTGAACTGAAAAAATGACAGCCAAAAAAAGAGTAGTTATGTTCCATCCTAAAGGACAGTTTTCATTATGACTTCAGAAAGACTGAAAAACGGAAAGATTTTAAACTAAATGGCAGCAATGTCAATCTGGGAATTTTCTTAATCATGTGAAAACAAAGAGATACAGAGTCACTGAGCTGAGACGAATGTCTGCAATGTAAGCGTGTACATATCCTGAAAAAATTCCCTGAAGATAAATGAGGTTTTTTTGAAAGTGTTACCTCTTGCCTTAAGAACTGCTGATATCTAATAGGAAATATTAAGGAAGGGAGGAGAGGGGGTGCAGGAAAAGGGATTTTAAAGTAATTCTGCTTATGTATCTGGATTTTTATTTTTTTTCTGTAATTCTAAGACCTTTTTCACTTTTCTTATAAAGAATGCTTACTTTCCCAATGTTGTTTTTTCATAATAAAGAGGGATCTTTAGAGATTTTGGGTTGGCATTCAGATTTATTTCTCACCTGAAGTTTTATAGCCTCATTCTCTACAGTCTATACTGGTATTATACTTCAGTAATTCTGTTCACTGGAATGGTCAGAAGCATAGCATTAACATTTGGATGATGTTCAAAAGGATGACCTTAAGGAGCCTTTTGTAAAGCTTTTCTCATGATTTTGTGGCCATTAATATGCCCTATATGTGATCATGAAGAACAGGCTGGGTATATGGAAACACCTGACATGAAATAAATATACATGTTTATGTAGCCTACAATTGCAATATGATGCAGGCACTCCATAAGCTGAAATAATATTTCCAAGTTTCTGTTAAACTGGTTTGTCCCAATGTTGTGTGTTTAACCATACAACTTTCAGAGTTTGTTACACATACAGTTTCCCAACAATTCTAGAGGAAAAATAATAGAAAGAAACTCTGATTTGTGCTTCTTCAACAAGCTTTCAGCTTGTTGAGTTAGAGACAAAGTTAAGCAATGGCCTTTCAATACTTTGTGGAAGTAATACCAGTGGAAGGTGAAGAGTGAGTAGGTATAACTGAGTGAATGGGAGATTGTTGTTCAGACCTATCAGCTCCATATACCGTGTTGATGAAAGATATTATTTCATAGAGCTTCCCTACAAGATAAGTAGAAGACACACTTCCAACGTTTAGCCAAGGCACAGAGGTGCTATTTTCCCAGATCTTATTGAAGATTTAGCCCCAGTCCTCAAATTCCACATGCCTCCTAGGAACCCTCTGACTTCTTATCTATCTCTAGGGAAGTATCTGCCTTTGCTTCTGTTGTGATTTTAATTTAAAATGTTTGTGGTTATTTACTTGGTTTGGTATATTGCTAACTCTTCTGAAGAATTAAGCAGCTAAGAAGTATGGCCTATATAGATGGTTTCTTACCACAATTTGAATAATAATTTGAAAGAAAAGGAAATTTTCTAACCTGATAACTTCTCTTGCAAAATTTTTCAGGTGTGGGGTAATGTGCTGGTTTTAGAAGGGACACAATTAATTTTCCTCACTGTAGCTAGTATGAGGCTGTGTTTGGTTGTGCTGAGAAGAACAGTGATAATACACTAGTGATTTTAGATGTTGCTAAGCAATATTTATATCAATTCAAGGACTTTTTCAGTTTCTGATACTTCACTTGTGTTCTCAGGTGTGTTTTCAGCTTCTTCTTTACAAGAAATTAGAGGGAAGAAAGGACAGATGACCCAAATAGACCAAAAGGGTATTTCATTCCAAAAAATGTCGTCCTCAGTATGTAAATTGTGGGGGAATGGGCCAGGACGCTCTCGCTTTGTCGCTCTCTCTGACCAGCACATTTCATAGAATCACAGAATCATAGAGTGGTTAGGCTTGGAAGGGACCTTAAAGATCATCTAGTTCCAACCCCCCTGCCATGGGCAGGGACACCTTGCACTAGACCAGGTTGCTCAAAGCCACATCCAGCCTGGCCTGAAGACATCCAGGGATGGGGCATCCACAACATCTCTGGGCAACCTTTTCCAGTGCCTCACCACCCTCTCCATGAAGAACTTCTTCCTAATATCTAATCTAAACCTCCCCACTTTCAATTTAAACCCATTACCCCTTGTCCTGTCACTACATGCTCCTGTAAAAAGTCTTCTCCCAGCACCCTTGTAGGCCCCTTCAGATACTGGAAAGCTGCAATGAGGTCTCCTCGGAGCCTCCTCTTCTCCAGGCTGAACAAGCCAAATTCTTGCAGCCTTTCATCATAGGAGAGGTGCTCCAGCCCTCTGAGCATCTTCGTGGCCCTCCTCTGGACTCGCTCCAAGTGATCAATATCCTTCTGATATTGAGGGCTCCACAGCTGGACGCAGTACTCCAGGTGGGGTCTCACCAGAGCAGAGTAGAGGGGCAGAATCACCTCCCACGACTTGCTGGCCACACTTCTCTGGATACAGCCCAGGATATGGTTGGCTTAATGGTTTCCTTTAATGGCTGCTGTTGCAGCCATGTTTCTCTCCTATGAATGAAGGGTGAAAAGAAATAAGTAAAGCCACTAGCAAGGGAGATTTTTATTGTTTCTGTTCTATATATACATCTTTTAAAATACATTTTTAAAATTACTATGTTCATTATAAATAATAACTCCAAGAGTATTATGAAACTTTTAATAAATATAGATAAACCTGCATTTGACAGGCCTTTAATCATGCCATCTTAGTTACTAAATAAAAAGAATATAATAATGAATATGTCACTAAAAGTATAACAACTCTGAGGCCAAAATCACTCTTCCCCACTCTTGATAACTTATGATTGGTTTAGGAAATCATATAAAAAACCACTCAGTTTCCTTAAGACATCTCTCTATTCCTGTTCTCCATTCTTTAAAATGTTCAAGTGTCTTTTAAATAAACTTTTGTTCTGAACTAATTAAGTTTGCAATATTTATCAAGGAGAGGATTACATCAGTATCGTGGGCGATCATCTGTAAAGATTTATATCGATTTTTTTTTTTTTTTTTTTTTTTGCCACAGTTACATATATATTAGTACACAACCCGTTCTAGAAAAATATCTAATGTTATGAATTCTGGAAATTATCTGCTGTGTAGCTGATTTGGTGCTCAAGGTTTACCTAAGTGAAGAATTTAGTTCCTCACTAAAAAAAAAAGACTATCTGGGTTTTTTTATGAATTCCCCATATTTAGTACTTATAGAAAGTTCTCCTGTCAGGTACATCATTGCAGTTCCCATGGAAACTCTGTTGCATTTCTGTGTCTGTCTGTTTTGGCTTTTGATTTGATGCAGTAACAGCTGGTGGTCATCTTGCAAGCTAAATTAAATAAAGAGTTCATTGATTTTACTGCCCTCATAGTCTCTTTCTCTCTCAAACATTGACCTCCTCTTCATATATTGGGTAAGAAGTACATTATACTGAAGGACATCTGTATATTTCATATTTATTCGCTTCTGTCAGATGAACAAGATACACAACAGTATATTAAATTATTGGTGACACTGAGTGGAAATTAAATGAGCATTACAAGTGGCATTATGTGATGGACCAACTGGTACTTGAGCAAAAGATGTAGACTTTGCATATGTCCAAGCATAGGTAACCATATGAACTTCAATCAACCCTCAGATAAAAATTATTTTGCTTCAAATAATATGATGAATTAGTGTTTCAGTTGCGATTGGCAAAACATTCTTCATTCCAGGAATATCACTTCATTTCATTTATTGCCAACTAATAAATTTTTAGTTATGGTCTAAGGTACTAAAAAAGCAAAGAAGGGAAACAATCAACTAGAAACCTTTTCTCTTGTTGCCCAGGTTTTACTCCAGCCCAAAACCTCCCCTTCCCACCTTCCTTTCCCTTGCTTTTGCAGCACATCACACACAGTCCTTACCATACCCTTTGGAGATGTGGTGGGCAGTGCAAGAGGTTGAGGTCAGTGCAGCTCTTTCTGTTGCTCTTTGTTTCTTACCCTTTTCCTCCACCACTTCTCACTTCTTAATTATTTCCTGTGCTCCAGTGTGGATTATACGTGGACTTCTGACCCCTTCAGGGTGTCCCTGCCCTGCCATGGGCCCCCTTCATGGGCCGCAGTCCCTCTGGGTGAGTCCCTACCCCAGTTCCTCCACAGGCTGCATTCCCTTTAGGGCTGTCCCTGCCCCGCAGGGGGTTCCTCCATAGGTACCAGTCCTTTAAGGGTATCCTTGCTCCAGTGTGTGTGGCCCACAGGTCTGCTAGGAAGTAGCACTTCCTTCTAAGTGGGCATTTCCAGCAATGTCCCTTCCACATGCTTCTTCTACTTTATTTCCCCAGACAGGCCTCTTCACATTTCTCCTCACATGTGCCCTTTTTCTGTCCCCCTGTATCTTCTCTCACGTCTCCTGTTTTGCCATCTGGGAAGTCTCATGTACACCCTGCCCCAGTACCTACCGCCTTTGCTTAAACACATCTGAGCCACAGCACTATGTGCTCCTCTGACAGGATGATGTTTTGGTGTCTGGTGAGGCAACCTGTGTCACTGGGGCTCCTTTAGTTTCTAAATTCCTAGTAACACTGATGTTCTTGAGCAGACAGTCTTAGAAACAAGAAATTTAATTGGCAAGGCAGCTGAAGACCTTAGGATGTGCTAACCCACAAAAGTCTGGGTATGTCTAATTCACAACCATGACAGATTAAATTACACACCTATAATGAAACAACCTCCGTTTTTAGACATATGGTCAAATGTTGATTCCAGACAGCTTCAATAATTTCCTGTGACACCTCTAATACTACATCTTTTATTACCCTACTCAACTCCTGCCGTCCTCTTCTTCCCCTCTCAACCTACGAGGTAGAACCATGGAGTAGATAGAGCAGGTTGCAAATATCATGGATCCTTACTTTGAACACCTATGAGTTCATTTATTTATGAGCCAGACTTTGTGTCTGTGATTTCTGACACATACCTATGCACATGGATTGGCATGAAGTGCAATGTGATAAGAAATGCCTGCAATAATCTGTTGAAGCTGAACAATAGGTGCTGTGTAGTGCCATTTTGGCAAATGGGGATTTTGCACATCTCCCACACTCCAAACAATGGAAACTTTTCTTTATGTAAAATTATATCAATTTTCACTCATTAGTCCTCCACTGACTTTCTAGCAATCACAATAGTTACAGTAACTTTTTTCCTTTATTATTGTTCTAATTACGTTATATTGAATCTCATTGTTAAACACTTCACACATAATTCAGTGCACTCCTCTCTCTGTCTTCCCCCACCCCTTCTTTCCCCAGATCAACACCTACGCAAGAAATATGTTGGAATAAGGAGAGCCAGGCAAGTTTGTGATGTATGTAATAACGTCTTTGCTCTACAGTCATGCTGATCCTCAAGAGGAATAAACTCATGTCCTTTTACTCTGCTTATTAAAGGAACATCTTTATTATTGGCTGTAATATCAGATAGTAAAGTGAGGCTAAAAATTCTTAACACAGAGAGGTAATATCAGGTCTTATATTCACAGAAGACTAGCTGAAGTTCAGGGTGACATTAGTTACAGACACTGGACTAGGTCTGGAGATCTTTTACAACAAAAAATTATACTTTTTACAACAAAATAAGTACTCCATCCCCACTTGCAGGTCGCTGAGTTGTCTATATACATATACTATTGCAACTGGAAATTGCTGGTGGGTGTTCATTTGCATACTCACACTTTATTAGCTACTATGACTCCTTTGAAAATTCAGATAAATATATTAATTAAATTAGAACTTTATTGATATAATTATTTATTTACAAAGGTATGTTTATTCTATTTGAGAAACAATCAGAAAAAATGTTTTCCTCCTCTATAAATTTTACTTCGTTTCTAAAAATCTGTTAGGATTACATGGATGTCAAATATTATGAAAATAAAATTTAAAAAATAGATATGTGTTCTGAAACAAAACTTAAGTTACATTCATTGCTAAGCATGGCTTATTCTTTTAAGCTAACCTTTCTCTTTGAAAGGGAAATTTTCAAAAGAAGTTTACCCTGTTGGCAATAATAATATTTATTCTATTTCTTTGTGATAACTGGAGAAGAAAACAGATCACACACATGCTAATTATATAGAACATTGCTATACTGAAGATTAATTTTTTGTATTAATATTACTTGTGTTCACAAAGGTGAGATAATATGATAATGAAAATTATCCTGTAGACATCTCTGTGATATATTGGACTCCTTGGATTATAAGGCCTTTGAAGTAGAAGTAGTTTCAGAAGAAGATAACAGTGACAGAAGTGAGGTTAGTGTTCTGAATTCTTTACTATGAAGCTTTAACTTACTAAACCAGAGTTTATATGCATATCCCAGTAGCAGTAGGAAGATAAGAGACAACATCCTTGGGTTTTGAAAATCCTGACTGGATAGTATTTAAATTAATATGTGCAAATATGGTAGTACATTACTTGTGTGGATATGCAGATGACTGCATGCTTTTGTAAAATCAAAAATCGACTATCTCAGTATAAAAAGCACAAAAGTTTTAAACCTATTACCATTGTTTTTTTCCATGGTATCTACAACCATAGGAACAAAACCTCCTTTTTGTTCTGTCACAAATTTCTCAGAACTGTTTTTCTTCTATTTCGGTGACTTTTTTTTTTTTTTCCCAAAATAATTTAAATGAAACAAAAAGTACTATGAAACTAAGTTTTTCAACTCTATCATTACATGTGGTGAAAAGAGTATGCCACTCACAAAATGCTTGAGATCCTGTACTATAACTGTCAGTGAGGATGCATCGTTTCTTCTCCATGAGAATGCTTGGAAGACAAACACTGAAGTTACAGATTTAGCAGTCTACTCATGCGAATCGCAGAAAAGTACCAGGAGTCCAAACCATTGCAGTTCTCAGACACAGTGCTGTGGTTTAGACTGCCTCAGTACAGTTTCAAAACTAATCTTTTTTAGTATAACCTAGATTATCTGGTTAGACCATGGTTACCAGACACTCTTTTAGATGCACAGATGCTCTAGTTGCTAGGTGTCTGCTAAGCAGTTACTAGACACCCACAGATAAACTGGAGATGAGCACTTGGTTTGCTTGAAATGTTGGACTTCCTGTACCTGTGCAGAGAAATTATACATCACAAGCACTCTGAGCCTGACACTGAAAATGTGGCATATGCAAGATGTTGGCTATGTTTTAATCTGTTTGACACTGTCCACCTTCTTCATATTTAAAATCTGCAAATCTGGTTGAGTGAGAGGACCTGTCAGAAAGGAGACAATCTTCCATGAAGTGTTCTCTTACATGTTTTACCCAATACCTACCCATAAATTATTACATATACAAACAAACTCTGTCATTTTCAAGTGGGATAAGTTGAAATTCAATGTCTGGTTCTATATTTGGCCCTATTCTTACACATTTTTTTTCCTGGCATAATTTGTCTTTAACTTCTTTGTCTGCCAAAAGAGTCCATAACTCTCTATATTTCTTATTGCACAAACATTACTGCTTTTAGAGTGCTGCAGCCTTAGCCATTCATAAACATGGCTTGGGTAACTAGTTATTTTACTGGTCTCCCAGTGGTGTCAGTGTGGGATTCAACTGTGTCATCGTCATCCTGTTCACTGGGAATCTGACAGGAGCTTTCTGTCTTTTTTTAATAGCTACATCTTTAGAACTTGATCTTACCTTCGTCTATGTGAATATTTCTTCAGATATCTATAATCTGCAGCTGTTCAAACTACATGTGGGATGAGCAGCAAGCTTTAGAAACACTATGCTATACCCTTCCCTGAATACTGCCATTGTACTCTGAAAATGTTACAGTCTAGGATGGATAGATGCTGTGTATTTATCTTTCTCATTTGAAGAAACAGTCTCATATTGTAATAGCTGGTTTTGCATCTGTAAAGACCATGGAGACAGGAAAAAAAAGAAAAAGGATTTATTTTTGTACCAAGGAAAGGTTAAGACAAAACAAACAAACAAACAAAAGACAAGAAGAACTCTTAAATAATAAAGATATTTACTGTAAATGTCTTATCGACAATTTAGGTGGTTTTGAAGCTGTCTTTCTCTTCAAGCACTGGATAAATGAATTATCTCTTTCTGCTGAGTAAGTATGAGATAATTCATTCTATCTTTTAATCAAGATCATGATCTATTGATAAGAGACACTGATTAGCAATTGAAAAACCTGACTGGGATCAACTAGTCATGCTTCATAGTAAATTTTAATTTTGATTATAAATTGCAATGGCAGATCATTGCCTAGGAATATGAAAAGATGTACGTAAGTTAAGAAGACAGAATGGGTTTTTTTCTCTCTGAAAAGGCATTTCATTCTATTTATTTAAAAAAAAATCTTTATACACTGCTTAGAATTTCTTATAAGAATTTTATGAATGATGTAATGTGATCCATAGACATGAACTTTCAAATACTTATGGAATCATTAACGACAAGTGATCCCACAAAGATTTACAGGTTTCAAACCAGGATTAGAGTAATACTTTCCTCTGCAAGATCGATTCCTTTCTGTAAATAGTTTTAACTCAATAAATGCAGACTACTGCAGTTAATGCCCACTCCCAGTGCTGGCATAAATCTCTGTAGTTCAATTGAAATCACTATATCCACAATAGCGCAATCAGTGTTTTACAATGCATTAATTGAAATCCGTACTTCAAAATCTAGAAACTAGAAAAAAAGTGCTGGAGAAAGTAGTTACTTGAGAATTATGATGTGGTAAAGGAAATAAGAAAGGCAGCCTGAAAAGGTAGGACTTTCGACAGGATGTGAAAGAAAAGCACAGGACATGTTTATATGTAAATCACAAATCTCTTTGTGAAAGAGAGATCAGAACCTCACAGATGACAATACAGGACAGAGACAGAAGGAGTAAACAGAAACACAGGAGGCACAGGAATTAATGAAGGAGCATTAGGAAATTAGATAAAGTACTGTAAATAATGGTATGATTTTCATCAGTCATAATCTCAAAGTGTTATGATGTGTTTGCAGGTTTTCTTTCCATTTTTTGTAGACATTATGTGGAAATATCCTTAAGCCATCCTATAAATATTCATCAAGACAGGTTTTGACTCATATTTTCTATTGAAGTTATATGGAAATGACAGTTTCTTGTTGCTTGAATTACCTTTTTTCCTTACTTATGCTGATATATCACTTTTATTTCCAAGGTTTTCTCTCTACCTGGATTAAACAGAACTCCATATGGAAAATCTGATCAAGAACTAACTTCCTTTTATACCTTGGAGCTTTATGTTTTGGCCAAATTTTCCCTTTAAGCTTCCTGATAAAATTTAATTCCAGATCTGCAGCTTTTTGTATTCCTATATCTAGTTATGTTCTATGGTTAATTAGACACCCATTTGCATAATTCACCCAATTACCTAATAAAATCTGGTCAAATCTATATCCTTGTAGTAGGTTTACTGGTGCTAAGCTGTAGAATAAATCTAGCTGGAGGAATTTTGCTGTGGCCTTTACTACAGGTATTTGAATCTGTAATATACGTTGCCTCAATTTGCTCTCACAGTAATTCTGTCAAGATACCCA
>NW_010226085.1:87703-105493 GCF_000690775.1 Eurypyga helias
CCCTCCCTACACAACCATAAAGATACTTTTTTCACATCTGAATCAATGTGTCATCCATTGCTTTGAAAGAAAATTGTATAAGCACACTAAAAACCAAGAAAGGATAAAAAGTATAACTGAATTTCTGGTATCACAGTTACACTAAAGCTTTGACAGACTTTCCTGGTACTGTATGCACAGTACAAAAAATGAGCCCTCGACTAGAGCACTAGAAACTTCCCCTGAAAAAATTTAGAGTAATTTGTGACAATAGCTCACATGGCAAAGATAAATTTCAGGGTAAAATGTATTTACAGATTTAATTTTGAAGTGATAAAGACAAAATAAAAGAAATATTACATTTCTAAGAATAAAATAGAACCTGAAACAATACACCCAATAAAACACTAAACACAGTTCAGACTTAACACTTATAATAAATGTCAGATAATCTGATTTCTTAGCCAGCCAATCAAAACTTCCCCCTACCTTTTCAATTTTTATTCAACCATTGTCTGTACAGGAGATGCTGGAATTTATGATTTTGCAGAGACGTTTAGGATCCACGTATTACTAAATAACACTTTTTTCCATCAATTAAGACCTACTCACTCCTTGTAAACAGTCTGAAGCACTTTATATTCTATTAATCTTTTTCAGAAACCTTTTCCATGGCTTTGTATTTCTTCAGTCATTCAAATGTACATAGTAAAAGCAACAGCATATTGACTTTTTGCAAAATAATAGCCATCATTCACCATAAAAGTGTAGTTGAAATACAGAACCAAGTCTCTTACAAAACAATTGCATCTTAAGGAAACTGCCTTAGTTAGTAGGAAGATCACACTGAAGTATTATTTAAAAAACAGAGCAGAACCTTTTTCACCAAACTGTGTGTACAAGCTGTCTGACTAACTCAGGTGTTAGAGGCAGTAAGTGGAAATGTAAGTAGACCAGGTCATTGCAGTAAAGTGAAGAAAGATAAAGGCAGGTGTAGGTAAACTTAGGAAAGCAAACTTCCAGCTCCTCAAGGAATGAGTCAATAAGAACCCCTTGAGAAACCAACAAACTTTTTAGCAGAGGCTGTTGCAGTAAGAAAAAAGGGGAATTGTTTTAAACTAAAAGAGATTCAGGCTAGATATAAGGAAGAAATTTTTTATTACAATGGTGGTGAAACACTGGAACACTTTGCCCATAGAAGTGGTAGATGCCCCATCCCTGGAAACGTTCAAAGTCAGGTGGGGCAGGGCTCTGAGCTACCTGATCTTGTTCAAGATGTCCATCCTCATTGCAGGGAGGTTGGACTAGATAACGTTTAAAGGTTCTTTCCAACACAAATTATTAATTTTATGATTTTATGATTCCATTTCTGTCATAAGCTAGGCATCTAAAGTGCTTTTATGGTTAAATGTCTCCATAGCATTCATCATACATACGTCTGTTCTACTGTCACTACCCACTCATGTCTTCAAACCGTAGGTGTCTTCATTTAGCTAACAATTGCAGAATGCGTGTGGCACACGCACACAATCCTGACAATTCAGGCTGCTAAAATACATCTACATCTCATCATGAAACAGCTCCCACTCCACAGATGTCTAACTCCCCATTTCATCAAAGACCTTACTTTTAGTTCATATTCAGTTAAACTGTATTTTGAAAGCAAGGCTCATAAATCAGCAAAGCCACTTTTGGTGACTAACCACTAAGGGCACCCTATGCAAAATCTTTGGTCCCTTAACCTTTGTGGACTACATGTGTTGAGAAAAACACGACATACTGTGAAAGTCAACTTTTTTGTGATGTGAGATTTCTAGCTGGTTTCTCTGAGCCTCTTGCGTCCCTGCTGTACTGCATTTGTTTTTTCTCTTCATTTCATGCCACTTTCTTTCTTTTGTACACCAAAATTCCACACAGTTTGGTGCCCACAGAAATCTTCCTAGTAGCACAAATGTGCTTATACCTCTTTACAAAAATAACTTTAAGATTTGAAGCTAATTATATGCTCTGAAAATAATGAACCTTTGTGCAGGAATATGTACAGAAGCAAGTGATTTATTTTTTCTTATATATGTTCTAGAACAATGATATCTGCAGAAGAAATGGTCTGTCTGACTCCAGGGCTTTGGCCATACCTTTCATAAAATATTACTCTTAATAATGCAAAGGTTCAAATACTCTGAGAGTACTTTGCTGGGTTGTAAGGGTGCACAGATAGACTGATTAACTTACTCGTATTTGGTGTAAAGGCCTTCAGTCTTACTGGGTACACATCACAGTTTGATATTCAAAATAGCTGTGTTGAGATATCTTGATACATCCCAAGATACACCAAAACATATCTTATTTGATATACATGAATATAAATTGAGATGATCAATTTACTGGTTTATGCCCAGTTTCTATAGCATTACAGAAATTTTTTTTCAGTGAGCCACAGTTGTGGAGATTCTGGTTTTTAAAGAAAGGTGGGTGGTTTCATTTTTTTTGTTTGGTTGGGTTTCTTGTTTGTTTGTTTGTTTGTTTTCCCCTGAATTCATAATTATTGAATTTAGAGTAATTTCATATATAAATTCTGTAATTACCACAGTGGTAGTTGATGAACTCCTACCATTACAACTAGGGTTCAAATTGTGAGAACAGGGCTGAAGAATACATAGACCCTTTGCAAACAAAATACTTACCAGTGTGTAGGCAAGGAAAAGCAAAGTAGTGACAGGACAAGGGGGAAATTATTTAGAACTGAAACAGAGTACATTAAGATTGGACATTAGGAAAAAATTTTTCACAGTGAGGGTGGTCAGTTGAACAGAGAAGTTGTGGAAACCCCATCACTAGAAGTATTCAAGGGTAAGTTAGATGGGAGTTTAAGCAGCCTGATCTAGTGAAAGATATCCCTGCCCATGGCATAGGAGTTGGACTAGATGATCTTTAAGAGTCCCTTACAACCCAGCCCTATGATTCTATAATCACACACTTGCTCTATCACCTTACAGAAGAGTTGTAAAAGAAGATTCCAGTAGCAACTCTGCAGTTCCCTCATGTCTTGGACTGAGAGAAAATACTCTTTTCCTCTTGCCTGACCAACACACCTGTTCATAGACCCCTAAATACTTGGCCTCAGTGCTGGCATGAAATTTTGTCTTTGTGTACTTTTTTCTTTCAGAAAGGAGTAATAACAGATTCTTATTAATAAATAGTGGCAATGTCTGGCCCAGCACTGTGAAAAGCTAGGTGTATTAAAGTCCTCTGGTCTTTTTACCCTTGTTGCAAGTCTATGTGTACTAATTCACTGAAGAATTTTAATTCCAATAAGGTTATTCCTGTTTAGAACACATTTTCTTCCTGACTTTCTTGATCCATGAAGTTTTCTCTGGATTAATTTTATTATTCATCATCTGTTCCACAATTTCAGCAAGTTAATTGCGAAAGAAAGCAAAAATCTTAAAAACAGCAGCAGCAAGGAGTTCTAGTCAGCAAATATATCTCACAAATACCTGTTAGCTCTTAAAATTCTCTTTGTACTTCTGTAATGTGTCATTCTTATGACTTTTTCATTGCAGAAACTGCTTCTTGCAGGTCATTCATCTGTCCTGCAGCTGATTTCTAAATTCAGTATTGAAACCACCTACAAGATACTAATTTTTGCTATAGAAATGTTGCACTGAATACGCATAGCACAGTCGTGTAGATGGCTTGTTGCCATTTGAAGTACAGCTAGGCTACAGAGTTGGTAACTGCAGGCATGAAGCCATATTTATAAATTTTATATGCTCTGCTGCAAAGGTTCTATTTATTATTTTCATACTTGACACAATGGTCTAATTTCCATTAATAAAACTTTTTATATTTTCCCTTTTAAAAAACCCCTCAATTGTAAATGGAAACACAATGTCACTGAAACAGACACATATACCATTAATTTACTTTAGAAAATAAATACCTTAAGGAAGGTAGAGACTAATAATGGGTTAAGAACAAATCTTCAAATTGATATACTTCTTACTTTTTGAGAGGTGGATCAAAGATTTACTGAAAAGTAACACCCGTGTCTAGAAACTCTAGCTTAATATACATCTGCTGATATAATATATATCTAAACCTTAAATTGTAATAATTAATTAGTAATAATAATCAGGAAAATAGAGAATCTGCTCAATGGTTTTGCAATGCATGCTGAAATTTTATTAGTTGAAGTGACTTAATGTGCACTACAGGTTAGATGCATAAAAATAATGCTAGATAATTTTTATCTATAAGAACAAGCTTATCATTTCATTGGGCAAATTATAAAGGACACGCTTGTAGCTTGTTGAATCCTCTCAGGAATGCTTTGGAGGTATAAAGCAAGCAGTTAGACCTCATTATATCTTGTTTAATATAGCCTTTTAAATAGCGAAGCATGTTCCGCCATTCCTGTTCAATAGGTTTCATGCAAAAGCCAGTTGCTTGTCCCAAGCATTCACACATCTTTGGTCATCAAAATTTTCTAGATAATACATTTGGATGGGATTTTTTAATGGTTTCATAGTTACAATAAATCATTGCAGAAAATTACAAATACATGTGGGATACAGGTTGTAAAACAGTGGTGGATATTTCTTTAAAAATCAGTCCATCCAGTGAAAAGGATTGCTTGGGTGAAAAACTGTTTGCATATTTCTAAATACTTCAACAGGATTTTTCTCATTCTTAAGCTCTGTTTCAGCAATTTACTCATGTAGCTGTTAGATAGAGGAAGAAATAAAAGCTTTGAAAGGTATTTACTAAATATTCCTCTACAACAAGAATGATTTATGGCTTGTTCACACATCATTTTTCAGAGGCGGCTGTGTCAGCTGAAGACGTTACCAACTCACCCACTGCCAGCTGCTTGTTACTGCCTCCTGCCAGAGGTTACCATGCCCTCAGATCTGCCTGAGCTCTGCTGCTCTTGTTCTTCCCTACCTGACGGCAGACAGAATAGTACAGCAGCAGTTCACTATTTCAGCTGCCTATTGTAACCCATAAGGCAGACTTTTAGTCTTGAAAATGCTGTGAAATGCAACATGAAGGAAATCACTGGCCTTAGATTGTAAGGAGGTGCTTCATGGTACTAATCAGTTGTGGTGGGCAAATGAAATCTGTTCACGTGAGACCTTAGGGGTCCCCTTGAGCCTGATTTTCTATAATCATGTCATTCTGAGATGCAATGAAATAGTAAAGGCTTTGAGAGTTAGTTTGAAAAATAGAATGTCTGAAGAAACACTGCTGATCGCTTAAAAAAAAAAAAATTAACATTGTGTCAATTTTGCTATTGGAAAATAACTTGAAAATAAAGAAGGATTTTCTACAGTGCATGAAAAATTCTGTAAATAATCATGTACATTTTTCAAACTTCACTGCTGCAGGTAGCATGCAAGTGGGTGGTGCACGTGCATGAATACATACTGTGTTTGCATGCTAGTTGCCACAATTCTGTGAAATAATGTTAATGTCTACTTACCTTAGAAATAATGGAAAAGTGCAATGACAGCAAATATAAATATGAGCTCAAATACTCAGTATATAGTTGAAAATTATGAATCAGATTCTTTACTGTTAGAAAAATGGAAATTTTTGTAAGAAAGGGGCTTCTTTCATTCTTTCTTTTTCATTTATATGCAACATACTGAACTATCCATGATGCTTATTTAGAAATTCATATACTACCTTTTTTTAAAAGAGTTAAAAATGGACAAATTAAGCATGGGAACATTAAGGCTTGATTAACTGGAATTAATTAATTGATATTAATTGAGATATTCCATTAATTTGAAATGTGAAACTGAAAATTAATCTACATAATTCTCAGATGACAGCAAAAACCTTTGCAAGGACTTTGAGTAATGGGATTAGAATGCAAACTGATTCTGATAAATGGAGAAACGATCCAAAATCAACCAAAAGAACTTCAATAAAGAGAAGTGCGAAGAACCACACCTGGGAAAAGCAGATGCATAAACACGAAACAGAGAGTCAGGGTGTTCCAGACAAGATGTGGATATTGGAGTAAACAAGGATGAAACACAGAACACTTAGCACCCTTGCTTATTTATCTTAAATTCTGCCATTAAGAAGACTTGGGGGAAAAAAAAAAAAAAAGAAAGCTAAAATAATTACTTAATCTCCAGAATAAAATGCTGAATGAAAACAAGAAAGCATTATTTAAATATTTAAGAGGCTATTATAAAAAAGAACAATTTACTGTACTCTCTGCCTAATATAGTAAGAAAAGAATATGGTTTGGGTTTGTTTGTTTTGTTTTGTTTTGTTTTAAAATAAAATTTAGGATACAAAATACTTTTACTTAAAAGGGCAAAGAAGTATGTAAATGAGCTAACTACGGAGATTGGAGAAGTTAATTTATGGTTTCAATTGCATATTAAAAATACCTACTTTAGGCAATGCTAAACCTTTGAACAGGAGGTAGGCAAAATGATCGCTTGAGTTTCTCCATAGCCTTCTATTTCTTTTTTTTTTTAAATTCATGAATCTGATAATGTTACAAAAGAGTAAGATATTTAAATATTTTAAAGATTCCTGTAGGGCCAAAAAGATTAGAAAAATTTTAGAGAGTTTACATGACTGCAACTTCCAAATTGCCCAGGGTTTATTTTATATCATTACACACAGAACTACCCTTTAGCTTCAGAAACAAAAATTGTAAGCGAGGCTCTCAAGTGGAACTTTTAGTGATTTTTGCCTTGAGTGTTGCCTAGAAGAGCAAAGAAAATGAAATGAAAAGAAAGGGTAGGAAAACTCTTTAGGAATTCAAACAGAAAGGTAACAGAGTTCTAACACAGTTAAGGTCTATGTGGGTTATGCAAACCCTTATGAAATGGATATTATAGTTAGAATGTCGGCATCTGTGAAATAACTCCAGTATTAACTCCAAAGGAACGTCAAAATAATGTATGTATTTTATGAAAAACATGACATTTGGATTATGTACTATAATATCATTGGAATGATAACACAAACCATACAGTGTAAGGGAAGAAAAATTAGACATTCCATGCTTGCTGTAAACAAGCCTTTGATCCCAACATAATGGTAATCCAGATGCTGATGCAAGAGTTTATGTTTTGCTCATAGTACATGGGTCGCTAGCTATTTGTCAGTAACAAGTTTTAAGTATAAATAGAAGAACTATTTTTCCTTCAATATGTTTAAAAAATTTGTATACAAGTGTTACAGCAAAAGAGCTAATGGAGTGGGTCTACTAGGAAGTAAGAGTAAAAAACCAGAATTATAGGAAATCTTTTTAAGTCTTTTTTTTTCTGGTTCCTTTTCTCCCCTTACTACCCATGATATATAATGGACACAGAATTACTAGAGGCTATATTTATTCTTGAAGTTATTAGGACCTATTTATTGTATCTATGGCTTCACACAACTGCCTCAGAATGTGTTGATTTTTCTTTTCTCTTTCAGAATTGCTCATTTTTTTCCATTTGTTTTACTGCAACAGCTAATATAAGCATATCTAAATTAAGTATAAGATTTTCTGAAGCAAAAAGTATACAAAACCAGAGGAGGGCAGAACACAAAACTTCTAGAAAGAGGCCTGGAGAAGAAAATTCTGTGCAAGGCTCCAAAACAGAGCGTTTTCCTTACTACAGAATCTCCATCCCATTTTGCCACTCAGCTGCAGGTATATAGTATGTGAGCCAGTAGAAAGCATACTTATGAAGGGCGTGGTGAATGGACAATTACTTATAATATGTTTATCCCAAGGTGCACTGGTGCATCAGTTATCAATAGCATTAAAAATAATCATTACAATCTAAATGCCTGACAGTTTTTAATTTAGTCTTCGTCATTCCAAGAATGATGGTCACAGTTACTAAGAAACTGTTTAGGTTTAATTGCATTTGGTATTTAGAAAAGCAAATATCAAAACTGAAGTTCATTATTGATATTTAAAATATTACATACTGAATTATTTTTTTATTTCCAAATCCTTTTTTTCCTCTCAGAGTACATTAGCTCCCATGTTTCCCTTAACAGGTATTAAGCTGATTTGCTAAGTCAGGGTGTCTATATATTTTGAATTGAGTTTTCTAGGTGTAGTCCAATTTTAGAAAGACACCTTCTTAACAGCTGTTAAATTTCAGACTAGGACTTAATCTCTTCCTAAAATAATGGTACCTAGATAAGAAATTATTTTGACATTTGTCATATACTTCTTAGTTCCTGTTATTAATAAGAGTATGAACATACCCTTTACTGAGGGGGGAAAAAATAGTGTTAGGGACTGGTTTTACTCTTTCAAAGAAAAAACATAAATATTTTTATTTTTATTCTGAGACATAGCTTAGCAGATCAGAAGCACAGCAGTAATCCTAGTCAACAAAATACCTGTCAACTGCTTATACTCATAAGAATTAGCTGTATTCAGATAAAATTATGTCTTTTATGTCTTTTAGAACTGTAGATTGTGATTACTAAACTTAGCTAGTCATTCAGTGTGAAAGTACTTCCCCCATCCCCCCACCCCCCAGTCAGGACTTAACAAACACTGTAGCTGTATAGGACTTACTCTGTCTGAGAAGCTAATTCATTATCCTTTGATGACTAAAAATCCCAAATGAGATTTTTAGGGGTCTGGAGTAAGCCTATAAATGATAATTACTTAATTTATTAATGAAAGGCATCCAACTTCAGAATAGATTGTTGTAGCATATGGCAGATCTACAACTGAAACACAATTTCTAGATGAAAAATAGGAAAATTAACATAAGCAGAGGAACTTATTGCAAGCTGTTAATGAGAGGAAAGTCCTACAAGCATTCCACACTTTCACAAATTGACTTGCAATATTTATTGATCCATAAATACTGTGAGCTACATTTAAATCGTAAAGCATCATCTAGACCTCCTTGCATGTCTGCTTGTGACAGCAGAGCTTATTGCATCTTTCTGTATTGTTTCTTTAACTTTTCCTTTGTCTCTTCCCTATGGCCAAATATTAGAGTTTCCATAATGGGATCTCAAAATTTCAGCTTTCCAGAAGTAGGTTAATCACTACACATAATCTTAATGCAATCATAATTTTTTACTTCTTAAAACTGATGTGTTTGATAATTAAGAAGGTTATGAACTGTGCTGGTTTTAGTTGGGATAGAGTTGATTTTCCTGACAGTAGTTAGTATGCGGCTGTGTGGGACTTGTTTGCTTACTGAGGCTAAACCACAACATGAATAAATACAGTGGAATCAGGCATTGGCATCAGCAGTGTGAAGTGGATCAGACGAGTGCATAAACTTATACAAAGACATATACACTATTCATACTATAATACTAATTGCAATAAATAACATAAACATAAATAATATTAAGAATATTTTTTCACAGATTTTTGTGGAATCAGTTTGCACTGATATCTGTTTAGTTCCTCAGAATCAGAAGTTTGAAATCTATATAGAGGTATAAAAAAATTCAGCATCAAAATATGCATACAGTTATAGTCACAGCAAAAAAACCCTACAGATATCATTGACTAAGCCACTGAGTCTAGCCATACTTATTAGTTTCAGAGTCCACTCTTCTCAGCTCAAGATTGCTAAAAGGAGATGGATGAGCTGCACTGCCACTGACTAATCCATGTGTGTCCTGTGGGTAAAACACTCAGGTTTGTTAGTCCATCATCACTTGCAAGAGAGAAATCCACACTGAAATCTGCTTAAATAAGTTATTTCTCCAAACACTGAATTTCAGAAGGAAAATTGAAGGGTCTAAAGACTTTTGGGGAAAGTAAAATCAACATATACAATATTCATAGCCAGCAAAACACCACAGGATATAAAACTTTGTTTCCAAACAATATTTTTATTACTAAAAACAGTGGAGAGGATTTTCACCATTTTATTCTCTGGCAAAATGTTGTGTACCATGCTACCAACAAATTCTATGCTGTCTTTGTGATGCTCTTCAATCCATTTTTAACAGTATAAATAAAATCTTTGCCTCTCCATTTGTTGTAGAAGTTATCTTACTAAAGGAATAAAATGACCCTAGAGGAAATTCAAAAAAACAGCATCTGTGTACAGTATGTTTGTGTTATTCTTCATCTTCGAGTCACATTTATATATCCAGACAACATCTTGAAAACATCCATTTCAGTTCCTTAAAGGAAAAGTGTAAGCAATGAATCAAGAATATTCCAAACCAGAGAAAGGCTGTATTTTATAGCACGTTAGAGCACTTCACAGCATGGAAGATGATTAACAGCATGTTAGGTAATGATGTAAGTGCCATAAATTAGTTTACATTCTGCAGTGTAAATACTCAGCAGAACTGATTTCTGAACAAAGAAAACAAGATTGCAAATGACTATTTGGACTAAATCCTGTCAGCTTTTCAATTACTTGATTTTGTTTTATTTTGTTTTGTTTTGATGAGTGAGCAAATAATTAATTTTTGCATATATAAAACATATAATACATAACATATAACGTATAACGTATAGTGTATAATATAGAGTGTGTAATGTATAATATATTGTATATAATGTATGGTACATAGTATGTTGTGCATAGTGTATAGTGCATAGTGTATGATATTTAATGTATATATATGTGTAATTTTGTTTCTAATCAACGTCTCTCACTCTCACTGAAAAATTCCTCTCCTTTGCTCCAGATGAATAAAATTTATCATAATTTTTGTAATTTTCTAAGTATAACCCTTGAAATCTAATTTTTATTTAATTCTACCTGATTTGTCTTTATAATTTGAATAATTAGGAAAGAAATCTAGTATGTAATAGTTTTCTGTTAGATATGTTCATAAGTAACCTTGAATGAAATCAAAAGGCCAGAAAAAAATTATTTAAATACTGCATGATTAAGTTACTGACCATAGTGAAACCAAGGATTCTAATAAGCATTAGATATTGCAAGGGTTAATGAGAACATTCACAGAGGAATAGCAAAAGTAGCATATAGTAAAAAACTGCAAAATATGTATTCTTACTGATCTGTTCAATTCCAATAATATTTAATATGCGTTAGGAGAAAATTTTCATAATTGTTCACTTTGAGGTTCACTATGAGTAAGAGTAGAGAACTGCTAGAGACTCCATCCATGGCTAGATGCATTTCTGGTGTGAAACACTGATATTACATTTCTCTTCAGATTTAATCTTCAAATCTACATCTCAAAGTGTGATTGGTTTTTATTTAATGACAGTGTACATAAAGAAGTTTCTAGCAGTTTTATAAAATGGTACTAATGTACAATGGTAACCAGTGTGCAATTGGGGAACATTTCTACTTATGACAATCCAGCTGATGAATTAATTCTTTGGTGTCTATACCAAATTTCATCTCAGTTTATTAGCCTGCAGATTCTTGTGCCTGGGTAATGTTTTGCAAGTGTATGAATGAGGGTCAGAAGCCCTTTCCAGTCTTTTATGGAACAAATACTGGAAAGGAGTGTCTTTTGTCTGAGCAATTCTCAGACACATCTGTATGAAAGATCTCCAACTAATCTGTGTATCCATGTCCCAGAATTCAATGCGAAAAGAGTAAATTCCAGATTTGAACAAGATAACGTTCATGAAGGAATGTTATTCTGCTGTGAAAAAGTGCATATAAACCCACTGTTTTCTGCACTCTAACGATCAAATGTTCTAATATCTTGAAACAATCTGCCTCCAGAAACACGTAAACTAATTCCTGTTCTTTCCATCCCTAGTCCTAACCTTGGAACTGTGAATTCTCTTAAACCTAGCAAGACCATAAAAAAATTGATTATAAGCAACATAAATCATTTCAGTGACTCAAATGGATATTAAAAAATAAAGGTTATAACTGCAAAAACAAAAGATAGCCTCAGGTATAGCTATTGTGTCAGTTTCATAACAACGTTGACATTTTTTCTCAACTCGATGGATTTTTTTTTTTTTTAAATATACATATCTTCATTAAAATAAGTCATTTTAGGGCTAATAAAATATGGTGCTACTTCATATTTTTTATTCAGTCCTCTACATATACAACAGCATTATTTATAAAGTTAAAAAAAATATAAAAAATGGAAGCAATTCTACTCTTATTAGCATACATTTCCAGTCACTTTCAAGCACATAAAATATTCACAGATTGTGTTAAATTTCACCAGAGATGTAGGAATAGATTAAGCAAAGGTCATTCAATAAAAATATGACATTCATACTAATAGAACAAGAGAACTGTGACAGCAGGAGACAACCAGCATTACAACTAGAACAACTCAAATGCACAGCAAAAAAACATATTAATGTGATGGAAGCCCAACTGGTACGTGAGTACAGGGGTTGAATAGGTCCAAGCCTGTCCACATGTGCAAACCTGGAAACTGTCAACATAGCTATAATACTTCTGCCAATGCTGAACTACCCACATAATCCAGGAATAAAACCCATTTCCAAACTGGCTAAATTATTCTTGCTTTCAGCTCTAGTCATCTTCACACCACAAGTGGTTCAGAACCAAGTTCAGGTCCTTTTGCTGAGAATCCTTCACCAGATCAATCCAGAGATTTGATTTTATCAGCTGCTGTGCACTTCCACATAGGAAGAAAAGGAGAATTTTCCAGAAAATAAAGGTCCCAAGAATGGCTATGTAAACAGATTCAAATAACCTTAAAATTCACTTGGATGCAAATGAGACAACAACTATTCAGAGTAACTGGAGATATCCAATAATATGTTTTTAACAAACCCAGTAGGTGACTCAATATACACATTTTGGTGTTTCCAATTGCTATTATTACTCATGTGTTTTAATCCAGGACTAGATTCATCTTTCTTCCTCACTCTCTTCCATCTCTGTTCCACAATGATCTTTTTCTATTATTGAGTATATACATTAGGCTTTTTCTTTTTCCTTTTATGATTTTTTTTTTTAGTCAGAGAATTCTGTAACATTTTATCGGTGCTTGTTGAATTAAACTCTGTGTCCTTGTCCTTCTAGTAGAATATGAAGACTTCAACCTTAAAAAAAAAAAAAAGAGGAAAAGTTAATAAATCTTAATATTCCTAATTTCCTGTGTAGTGTCATAAATGGAAATCTTTGACTATGACAGTGGAAGGAAGAAAAGAAATTCATAAATCCCAAGAGTCCGTGGCATGCTTTTTATGTAATTTTTCAACAGTGAAGAGAAAATAAACAGCATAAAGCTTTGACCTGGGAAAAAGAATAACTGGTAAGTAGAGTGTTTTTCAGAGATTACCTTGAACCAGTATTTACCAGTTTGGGAAGGTCACTATCCACTTTTCAGTTAGAGGAAGGAACGTGACTGGTAAAATCATCCCTTCTAGGTAAGCTTGCATAGCCTCCATCACAGATTAGCTCCTTTAAGTTTGAGTCTCTCTTCCCCATTATCAAGAAATACCATGACATCAAATTTCCTTTTATATAGCTTTTAAGTTCTATTCATGTTGATATCATCAATACAGTATAAAACAATATTAGAAACACACCAAATTTAATGCCATCGCATCTTGGGGCACACCTTTGTACCATCAGCTGCCACGGAAAGTCTGTTTTTTTTCCTGGGTCCAGAAAACTTTTTTTATGAATGCTTTATGATGTTTCTGTTTATACATTATTTTTGTAGCTGTTGCAGATAGACACAAATGCCATAAATTAGAGGAAAACCCATCCCCAGCTCCCTCCAGACTTAATATGAAACAGTAACAAAAAGGGGAAATGTGCAAGTGCCACTAAAGCCTGTTTGATGAATTCCACATGTAGATTCAAAATGATTTCTCAGTTCATTAGAAAAATATGAAACTCCATTCCTGTCCTTCATGTCTTATTTAAAAAAAAAAAAAACACACAAACCAAACACAACCATACTTCTGAACACATCCTCATTAATTAATTCGGATCATCATTTTCTTGAAAGACTTTGTTGCTACCAAAATTCCATGATTTGTGGGTATTTAAAAACAAAAATCCTTATTTCTTTGGTCCACAATACCTGAAAATTCTTACTTGGGAGTATCACAAATTATGATGGCATACTGAACAGGAGTTTTGTGGAACGAAGAGACCTAGACCTCATGTAGGTAGAAACACATTTCATATTCATTAACTGTACTCAATATATTTAAATCCAGGTAAATGCTTACATATATGCATTTATTCATATATAATTGAAAGGGTAACTAGATAATAATCAGTAAATGTTGCTGAATTAGTTTGTTCCAAGGGAAACAGAGGACAATGCATCACAGGGCATTGAAATGCTGATTTCAGGTGAACACTGACCAAAAAACTGCTCAGAAAGTGAGAAGAGATGCCTTTACAAAAGTATTCAAAATTTCAAGTAATTCAACTTCAGTTCCTTTAAAACTAATGATCACTCACTGTTCATAAGAATGACTTAACAAAGCACATTTTTACAACATATTTGTAGCATGCATTTTATTTATTTTTTCAAAATTCTTATGTTAGCACAGTTTTTTCTCCTTATGCTGTTCAATTACTTTTCCAGTGTCCTTGACTAAACAGCTCTCTGAAAATGGAAGTTTTTCTTTCTAAGATGAAAACTTTTGTTATTATCAAGGTGAGCTAAACAGCCTAGAATAGGGCAATAGGGCAATTCCAAATCAGAAAGTGCTTCCTATTTCAGTTACTCCTACATGATGAACTCAAATTCTTTAAAATATTTCTCTGTGACAAGTTTTCTGTCGCAAAGATTCTGTATCCATTAGCACTATAATAAGTAAAAATGTGTCCCCAAATTATTCAGTCTCAAGTCCTATTTCCAGAAATAGTTTTAACCACTGAAATCTGAAGTATCTCATGCACATCCCTTCTGTATCTTTATTAGACATTAGAATTAGATCACTGCAGCTGTGGGCAGACATGAAAATATATTCATCTTGTCTCCTTAGTAATCTTATAAGTTTCAATATCGTGAGCTTTTCTACTGTCCCAAGAGAAGCATGTGATCAAACAGATGAGATTGTCCACACTAGAAATCTGAGTTTAAAGAGTGTTACAGAACAGGATATGAGTTTAAAAGTCACTGACTAGCATATCCACAACTATATCAAAGAGCACTCATCATGCATTCTTATTCATCTCGAGCAGTCAGCTTTAATGCATTTGTCAGTTCATCCTTTCTTCCTGCCAGCTGCAACCTTCTTTTCTTTGATCTCTAACCATGGAAGATCTAATTTTACAAAATAGATGCCTAGGTGCAATTCATCAGTTTGCTAGAAAACTCTGCCCTAAACCTGCAGACAATTAATAGAAAGTTGACTAACACAAGCCTACCAAGAAATCTTGTGTACATATACTTGCTCATCAGTCCAAGAGTTCTGTAAGTGAAGCCAATTGGAAAGCGTTGTTCTCTGCTTGTTGAGGATTTATTTGACTAATTTCACAGCATTTCTGGGCTTTGACTCCTTTTACTTATTGACTTTCTATAGGCATCTCTAAGTCATGATTTCTTGTGAAAAAAAAGCATTCATAAAGCATCTAGAAGATGTTCTATTGCAAGTTCTCCATTGCTGTTTTACAGTTGAAGAAGCTGACTTAGGTATTTGTATAGTTTGTGCATAGAGGATGCCTCCAGAATAAGCATGTCCAGCCTTCACAGAAAAGGTGTGTCCCATCACTCAAAACTTTAAAATTCTGACCAAGAATATACAGTAATTGTTCAAGAGAGTTACAATAGAACTGTTCATTCAAAAGACTGGCAGACAGTGGGTCCAGAATACAAAGAATAAAAAATGTGTAAGATTTAATAAAAAGGTTTGGGGCTTTTGTTGTTTTTGTTTGTTTGTTTGTTTGTGGTTTTATAGTTGGGTTTTTTTTGTGTTTGTTTGTTTGGTTTGTTTTTTTTTTTTAATTCAGATATATATTGGGCTGATTCTATTTCTAGAATAAAAGTAATTAATTTCACAATGCAGTAAATGCAAGTAAGAAGATAGATGAGTTAACTATGAATACAGAATTGACATGCAGCTGCTTAAGGCTTTAAAACCTCATGCTTTATAACTGAGTAATTTGAAAGGATATTTATTTATGGTATCTGTTGCAATGTAGTTATTTGGTGGTTCACTGGCCCAGGATTGCTTGATTCAAACAAGTTAAGTTTACTTCTACCCCACAATGACATGACAGTTTGTAATTTCAGTGAATGGGTCTGAAATTTAATTGGCAGAAACTGAACTGTCTTCTCTTTTGAACTACTTATTCATGTCTGAGGGTCATTTACAAGGCACAGTATGACAGGCTTGTATTTTTAAATCCTATGCCAAATATTGGCATTACAGAAAGTGGACTGGGAAATCTAGGAAAATATTTGAATGCCTTTATTTAGAAATGAACAAATAACTAAACTAGAAGTCATTCAAAGGACAACTGAAATCTCCAAACATTGCTCACAAGTATGGTCAGAAATAAAAAATTATAATAAAACCAAATGAAACCAAAAAAACCCCATCAAAATCAAACCAAGCAAACAAACAAAAACCAACCCAAAACCCACTTCAATAAAAACAAACAAACAAAACCAGAAAAAAAACCCACATTAACTAGCTTCCTTGAATGCAAGAGAACTTACTTAACTGTTATATAGCTTACTTAGGCCATTATTAGCAGAATTTTTGTATCCACGACTACTGCAAATAATATACCAAATTTGCTTTCCCCTGGTATATTCGGTATATTCACATACATTTGTTTTCCTTCTGAAAATGAGAAAAATTTTCTTGCACTGCAAATGTCATTAATAGTTCAGCATACATTCAGTTCCATTACTCACATTGCTGACCATACACACCAGATATACCAATATCTCATTCTTAATCATATAGAAAAGACAAGGCAAGAAAACAAGAAATATGTAAGTAAATTTTCCATATATCAAAGAATTAAAGTTTGGAAGTTAATATGTTTATAGAAACCAAGGCTTTTCCTAGAGGCAAATTTCAGTTTGTGTCCTTTTTCATTGCATAGTTATGGTTTTGCATTATCACTGTATGAATTACCATTATAAACTACTGTATATTTGATGCTTGCCTATGGCTATCCAGAGGTTTCTGCTAATGGAAGGCTGAACTGCATTAGGACCACATTAGCAATGGCATGTTTTATTTAAGGACTCCTCAGTAACTAACTAACATATTTCCCTTTGCAATTTGCTTACCTTAATTGTCAAAACATTTCCTTCTCTTCCAAAAATGCAGCTGTTGCAAAAGGGTACAGATGAGGTAAAATGGGCCCTACTAGTAACGTGACACTTTCATTGATAGTTTTTACATCCTTTTGTTACAGGAACCTATGTATTTGTTTGGTCTGAAAAGTTTCAAAATGTCAACTGTATGACTGTATGAGTGGTTAGTAGGCAAAGTATTTGGAAACAAACAGAATTCCTTAGGTCATTTCAACAATTGGGGAAAATCAAATGACAAAGATACAGTAAGCATTTAAAAACCATAACTATGTGATCAGCTTCAGTCTGAGTTACATAACTGAAGGATAACATTTTCTGAAATTGAAAATATCTTTATTTTTTGAGCCATATACACCTTCACTTTAGCTCAGAGGCTCTCCATGAACCACTATCTAACACAATTACTATGACAAAATATTTGTCCTTCAGCAAACACTGTAATTCAAGTGTATATAGGTCTGAATTATATACCCTGCAGTCAGCAAAGGACTTTATTTATTCTGACAACATAGCTGACTTTGGTTCTAATGACTTTAACCTGACAACCTATGAAAGCTAGTTATGAAAAATAAAAAATAGTTTTTATAGGTATTATAGAAAAATACATGT
>NW_010226086.1:0-21208 GCF_000690775.1 Eurypyga helias
GTGTGCCCAGGAGGGCGCTAGCCCGAGGGGAAGGCCGAAGGTGTCGGACCCCGGAGAATGAGCGCGAGGAGCAGTTGCCGCTGCAACCACTACCCAGAGCGTCGCTCAAAAAAGCGGAGGTAGGAGCACCTGGATAGGGCTTCCACCGTGGAAAACACACATTCCTGACTTGAAAAAGTGGCTGAGAGCCAACGGAGGGGTCAGGAGCGCGGCATTCGGCGCTAATCAGGCGGTTTGTGAGCGGGTGGCGTGTGGGAGAAGCTGAGGCGGAAGGGGCAGGGCCTTTCTCCTTAGAAGGTCAGAGAAGCCGTATGGTTTTGGTGTGGAATGGAATAACGTCGTTGATTAGAGTTACTTTCTACCAGGGTTTAACTGAAGTCCTCTGAATACTTTTTACCTTGAATTTTAGGCAGCATAGCTTAAACTTTTTACTAGCTTTCAGTCATGACAAGAAAATAACTTAAATTAATAAGGTGAACATTGACCACTTAAGAGTTCTTGAGGAAGTATGACAGATGATGCTTGAAATACTTTTTGGAAAAAAAGATGTAATGCAAAATTAGTGTTTTTTTAAAAAAGCAAAGGCAATATGTATAGACAGTGCCAATGAAGAAAGTCCTTTCATATATTGAGGGCAACACAACACTATAAACATGCAAATAAAGCATCCCAGAGTGGAAATTAGTATTAATTCCCTAGTCATATCCTTGATCCATAATGTGAATGAGTTATCTCTGTGGATAAACTTTTAAGTTATAAAGCTGATACTTCACTCCCACCTGCCTGTCTCCTCTTTGGTACAACTGGGCAGGTAAGAACTTTTTCCCCTGACTTCCCACCCACAACCCCTCCACAGTTTCATTATCTGGGTCTGTCAAAATGCCTATCAGATGATAAAAATGGTCTTAGCTTTGACCTAGGAAGGAGTGCTTACCCACTGCGCACCAGCTGAGGTGAGGAAGCTATGCTCAGCTTTTGAGTGTGGGCGTCCTTCTGAAGGCTTACAAAATAATCTTTTCAGGGATAGTCCGACAGCAGCAACCAGTTGTCCCAACAACACAGAGTTAACGTAGCCAGGAGTTATTCTACAAACTCAGAGCTCAGCCAGTTAAGAAACTCCTAATAATGAGGAAGGTCATGGACTGTCTGTGAGATGTATCTCAAAGAGTAGGAGTCACAGAATGGTTTAGGTTGGAAGGGACCTTAAAAAGTGTGGGATTCATACTTTTTTTTTTTTCATTGAGATGATTGTCCATATACATTTACTTACCGAAATTGTCAAGCAGTAACTACGGATAAGTACATGCAGTTTGCACAATAATGACTTAAGAATAGCATTGGCTTTTATTGTTTCACTGCATAACTAGAAGATAGAAAATAAATCATTTGACTGGGTGAAAATGAGAGCAGTTTTAGTAAAAAGCCTGGGTAAAGACTTAATGCAATTTCTTTTCTGTATGGAATACTGTGTATGAAGGCGTCTCCGGAAAGGTTTACATCTCTTCTTTTTACTGAAATAATGACCACTGAAATATTGAATTTGATGAGCAGAAGGTGCAAACAGCAAAATGTGAAAGGGAGTAAAAGCATTTCCACCATGGGTGGTAGGGAGTGAAGCCTGAGTTTTCACACAGAGCTGAGTATTTTAAGCAAGAAGTCGGTGGAGTAAGAAATAGAATTCCTAAATGAGATCACTCTGTTCCACTGAACAGCAAGAAGGAAAGATATTTCAGTGGCAAAGATAAATGGGATGATTTGCCCTCAAAGAGTATGCATCTCCAAAGAGTATGAGGCTCCATAAAAGGAGCTTTGCGAACTAGCTTAGGCTCAGTTACAAGTAAAACTTGCTGTGGGGACAGATAAGTCAAAAAATGAAAAAGCAGTACACGCCCTCCAAGCCAGTAGTGAGGAATGCTTCTGGAATCTGGTATTAGAAGCTAAAGGGCAATGGACAGTCCAGAGGTTGGAGGTGCCTTTACCCTTTCTTCTCTGGGGAGGGCAAATACTGGGTTTGTAGCTCAGCTGAACTCATAGGAAGACTGTGTAACTCTTCTAAAGACTAGAAACGATCTGATTTAATTTCTAACCTCAATTTGTATGACTAGTTTCTGTCTATTTTTTCTTGCACCAACACTGGCCCTTCACCTTATCTTCAATGGCTACTTTTCCTCCTTAGATTTTACACCCAATTTCTGAGTTAGAGTATTTTCTCTTAGACTTCACTTTGCTAGGCTTAGTAAGTTTAGTCTCAGCCTGCAGATTCTTAATTTCTCTTACCATCTGATTTGCCTGTGTTTCAGTCTGTCTGATAGATTTGACACTATTTGTAAGGACATTTCACCAGGACCCTTTAGGGTTGACTGTAGCAAGTCATTACTGGAGTTATGGCATTGGTAGTTCAGCTCCGAGTTATTCCCTTGGTTGCATTCAGGCTTGTCTTGCTGGATGCCAAGAAGGCACGCCTTCTTACGTGAGCTCTCACCAAAAAAGAAACTCTTAGGAACTCCCTCACTTAGCCAGACTGAAGAATATTTAATGCCACCTTTTGCTTTTACCAGATTTGATCAGTATTTACCATATTGATCAATGCTGCTAATAGTTCCTAGCACAAGACTGTAAACGGACATCTTAAAAGATTTTGTCTGGAAGCTAAAGTGTTAAGTAATTGCCTTAAGATTTATGAAAGTATTCTCTTGGTGACTCAAAATCAGCGTGCAAAAACTTCCAGGCAATAAAACTGCAATGTATTCTGAAAACCAGCTTACTCAGGAACTGGGTCCACCCAGAGGTGGCATTTGCACCATGTTTGGCTAATTCTATAAATTAGTAGTAGTACGTTTATGTTATTTTTACATTTTTAATGTAAAAGACATTTTATAAAACAGTAGGTGAAATGTTTGCCTGAGCGTAGTCAAAGATGAGGTGGTTTGTTGCTGGCACAAAGAAATGGGGAATATGAAGAATTTGTTAACATGGAGAGAAGGGCAATTGGAAATATTTTTTACAATCTCAGAGTTGCAGCCAGAATGTGTAAGCAATTTTTCGTGTGTATTTTTCCTCACATTATTGTAGAGTAGGGCGTGGATTATTACTGTTAAAGTAGAACAGTAATGCGCCAAGTATAAAACAGTTGTAGAGACTTACATAAAATAAAAAAGCCATTCAGGGTAAATAAAACGAGCTATTCCTTCTGCTAAATAGCAGTTTTAAAATCAGCTTCATGGGCAGTTTGTCAGACAAGTTGAAAATCCAGAGAAAACAAGATAATATTTGGTGGTTTCCTTTTCTTGTTCATTAGCTTGCTTTTATTACAAAATTTACGTATTTTTGGCATTCACAGAACAGAAATCCTACTGTTTTGGTGAAAAGAGAAATAAAAAATCCAGTTGTGCTGCATTTATTTCATTTTGTATCAGTACAAATGCACTAATTAGGTGCTAATAAACATTTTAATGCATCTTAAATTCTTGTAATCCATTGTTAGTTTGTTGGTTGTTTTTTCATTAGGAAGTAGTGTTTTGTGGAAAGAGAGGGTTTCAGCTCAAGAGGTGACCTACATTAGAATGTAGAAAGAGGGAGGGGACATGATGGATCTGTTGATGTCTTACCTTTAGGCGTAATTTAATGGAAAACAGTGTTCAAAACCTAATCCTTAGAAAGCAAGTGACTGTTCATTTTTCACCAAGTCTCTGATTTCTGTGTTGTGATCTCCCACTCACCTCTTGTTTTTTTTGAGTAATTATGTGCTTCAAAAGATGCCAAATGCTCTGAAGTGTAGAAATTAAAAAATAGAAAAAGAACATTTTTCAAATGGGCCTTAACATGATGGACAAAGAGGTCTGCAATGCTGTGTCTGGCAAAGAGACAGTTACTTCCAAAATCTTCAAGGAAAATAAAGCAGGACAATATTTTGGTTATAATAACTATCCAGATATTGTTAATCTATAACTTATTTTCTGAACAATGGCAATAACAGAGATTCTGCTGTTCTTTTTTAGCAATGGCTTCCAGATGGAAATCATGGTCTGCAATCCAAGATTGAATGTGAATTTAGTAAGTTTTTATCAGTAAAGAATATAATATTTCAGAATATGAACTCTGTTACAAGACTGTGCTTCCCTTATTTGTAGTTTATTCCCATTTGTTCATTTCTGTTTACTACTGCCCAGGTCTTTTGAATATTTCTGAATCTAATTTGGAAGAAACAATCAGTGTGGTGTAATAACCAGATGACTGTGACTGTGTCCTAATAATATTTGGAGTACCAGGTTAGAAGGATGGTTTTGAAAGACATAGTAAACTCATTCACATGTTTTCTTTGTAGCATCAGAACAAGGTATAGATCAGGTTATCATGGGCCTTAACATGGTGGAATATCTTTTCAGTGAGATTTAGGCTGTTCTTCCTGGGTTTGTAATACTTTAGTGCAGAATAATTAAATTCAAGGGATTTTTCTTTTTTTCCTACATTGTCTTTCTGCACCTTCAACTTCAATTCCCTTTTCATGTCATATTTTGTCTTGAAATTTCTGCCATTAAAATACGTGTACATTCACTGAAAGATAAAGCTTCAGAGAAAGATATTCTGGAGTGGAGTCATTTAAGTTTACGAATAAATTTTGAGGTTTTAAAAAATTATTACTTTTACAGGAGGAGTCACAAAGTATTGACTCCATTAGCCACCTTAACTTGTTCACATACCAGCACAACCCCTTGCACACAGAAAGGATTAACAGATGATTATTTTTCTGATGATTCTTCCCTGGATACAAAATTTATATTTTGCTTATATTGTTATATTGGAGAAAGAATATGCATTTTGATGTTTATATAAAATGCTTTTTTGACAACTAGTTAATTATTCTGACCTTGATAGTAAAGCAATTCAGTATTCATAGAAACGACATAATGTCTTTTACAACTTGCTCATTGCTTAGTTGAATTATTTTTATGAATGGATTTTAACTACAAAGTTAATACAATTTCTGTACAGCCATCAGAAAGATACAGAAGCCTCTTAAGGCTTCAGTGTAAATCAGGCATTCTAATTTATATTATAAAA
Source organism: Eurypyga helias (assembly GCF_000690775.1). NCBI lineage: Eukaryota > Metazoa > Chordata > Aves > Eurypygiformes > Eurypygidae > Eurypyga > Eurypyga helias. Next base: position 5,062 of record NW_010226086.1, read on the forward strand.
ATTAATGGAAGTTCAACAGTGATATTTTTCTGCAAAGTAGTGCAGATTCAGTTAAAACAAAATGAAACAAAACCAAACCAACAGAATATTTATCCGAAATAGTGGGTGCCAAATGGTATGGACAAAGTGATAACCCTACAAATTAGAGCACCTTCCTCTGCCCGGGGTATCCAGAATCATTCTTCACTTTTGCAATTTAGAAAAAATTTTGACTTTCTGTCTAGTAAAACAAAAAATAGAGAATTACTTTTAAATGTAGGAAGAAAAATTGCCAGCTACACTTATTGCTGTATGATTAGCCTGTGGTGCTGGTCATCTGAAATAACTTGATATTAAAAGTCATGCTGCAGGTAGCTGTACGGTGAGTGAAGACAGTGTTTTTAGCTTTCAAACATAAACGTTCACAAGTTAATGCCACTGATGTGCCCAAATGCCTTTTGCTTTCTTAGTGGTTTCTAAAAATTGCCTCCTTTTTCAAGGGGAAAAAGGGAGAAAGGATTGGGCTGTTTGTTTTGGGGTGGGGGTGTGAAAGGGGGGGTGCGAATGTCATAAGTCGTCTCCATTTATGGATTTCTTTTCCTAGGGGAAATTGAGAGGTATTGGTCTAAAGTATTTTGGGCTGTAACGTGGTGATATTAATGGGGGAAGAGAGTTTGGCTCTTTCACGAACACTGGATTCTCACACTAGATGCTACAAATGTGCAAAAGTAACTACATAGTTGAAGAGAATTTAAAATCCTTTTCAGGTATTCAGCTTCTAGTTACTGCTGTGCTAGCCCCATTTCACTACTTAGGCAATCACCAACAGTAATTCTGGGTAGTTCCCTGCATGGTTTTTATGAAAAGTAATGTAAAAATAATAATAAAAAAATCCAAATCTTTTTCCGCTGTTATATAATCAGAAAGAAAGCCAAGACTGACATCAGGGCATTTTCTCTTCTTTAAGGCAGAAATTCAAGCACCTTGGAGCAATCACTGGTTTTGAAGAGGCTGCTTCTATCATTTATGGTGGTACGGTAATACTATATGGGAAAATGTGAAATTGTGAGAGGAATGGAGACCAGAATAAAGCCAAATCGCTACAGGGCTTGGTAGCAACAGGCTGTAAAATTAGTATGGAGCAACAGTTGGATGTTGCAAGGTTGAGCATTAATCCAGTACCTGGTAGGAAAATTATTTAATTATCTAAATTTCTGTTTCATAGTGATTGTACTGTGCGAGCTATTAAACAAACAAAACAAAACAACCACAAAACTAAAAGAAAAAAAAGCAACTCTCTTTCAAGTCCATAGAATATATTTGATGTTGCTGACATCTTCACTCCACTTGGATGAAAAATAAGCCTTGCGTGGATGAGAATAGGGATTATAGCTCCATTCCAAATCCTTTTACAGTAGAACTTCAAATTGGGAAGGAAAGTTGCCTTTTTATCAAAATAATTTTTAGTGAGAGAAGCAGAAATGCGTGTTACACATACATGTCTTCTTGCATAGTGTACATTCTGATACAGTGAATTCAGCCAATTCTCTGGTATTATTCTCAAGATCTGTGCCATGGATATTAGAGTCCTCCATATGGGTACATTTTTCCTCTGTTTTTTTCCATTTCTTCTTCTGGTAATAACTATATAAAATCAAGTATTTTAGTTGAAATTTAGAATCATTAATATTGTTCTAGAGGATCTGAAGCTGTCCCACGTTTTGCCAGCTATTTTGTTGGAGAAAGAGTTGCACCTAGCATTATACCTTCATTTATATTTTAGCAGAGATGGAAATTTAAACTATTCTTAAAAAAATATTCTTTTTGCATGCAATTTATGCATAAATGAATATTTCAGTTTATTACAAGTGCTGTTGATTTCCAGCAAGCCTTCAACTCTGAATGTAAAATCTGGGGGATGAAGCAGGCCACTTTTTGAAAATGCATGCACACGTGCTCTGTTTAGGTTTGGGAAGAATAACACTGAATAGTGTGAATGTGATTTTTTTTCCTGGAATGTCAAGTTGAGCATCTATTGCTTTGGTGTGGGAAAGGTTGCTGATTATGATGCCACAAAAGCCTGTCTTACTGCCTATCTGAAATAATTTCTCAGAGGTGGAAGGGGATTCTGTCCCTACTGGGAAACCATGCACGGCAAGACTTTAGTATCATCGTCATCAACCGATTTCATAGGAGGAATAATTTGGTCTGTCAACAACACTGTCTGACAGCAGACAGTTAAACTTAATTTTTACCAGACTCTTCCAAAAAAATCTATACCTGTGACATTCTAAAATATAGTTTAGACTAATGACATATTTCTGCTGAGATTATAACTTAAAAGGACTGTGATTGGTTCTCATTTTGGTAAGGCCTTTCACACTGGAAATAAGGATAGTCTTTGCATGCCAGGGGTCAGAAGCAATTAGGCTTAAGATTCTGAAGAAATCTACTACCAATTAGCAGTTTGCCACTGCTGTCAAGTAAATATAAGCATACTTAAGCATGGTAAGTCCAAAACTTTACGCTCTAGTGATTAATTTATAATGGTTTTTTATTCCTTTGATATTCTGGTTCAGTAACACCACTAAATTTGAAGCAGTGACGTTTAAGAGTTAATAGAAGTTTTGTGCCATTAAAACGAGTAAGTGCAGCATAAAATTTGAAGATCTGAACCAGCAAACCTTCTCCTGCAAGCAGTCCTTTGCACCTCCTACTCGATACGCTGTACTGCGCCGTGAGTACCATGCAGAAACTGGTGCCAAAGTTGGCTCATGGACTGGAAGCAGACTAGCCTATTTGTGCTACGCTTTGCCAAAGCTAATTTACTTTGCTAAAAAACAGGGTAAATTAGACAGTGTGCAGCATTAAGCAATGTGGTTAAACTGCTTCCAGTCACCCAAGCTGGCTCCTTTTGAGCTGCTTTGGCTACCTCTCCGCAGCACCGTCTTGTGCAGCACAGACATGCCCTGACTAAAACTGATGTGTGTGAAATTTTATGCATGTAAGGAAGGACTGACGAATCATACCCATCCTTTCTTCTCCAGAAGTTCTGTCCTCAGATACACGCAGAATGTACAGCTAAGCATGTCTTCAAATAACTACAGTGGAACTGTCATTGCATTTGACCTCAGAAATGCGATTCTCTGAGTAAACACAAACAATGGAGGCACCGCAACTGATTATAATTAAATATAAGTGGCTAAGCACAGATCTGTGGTATAAATAGAAGTGTTACGGCTGACAGTTAAAGTTTGAGTTCAGCTTACGTGTGAGCCTTTGCATTACTCATGTAAATCAATGTTCTCACTTACAAGAGAAACCTCATAATTTACCGCTACCCATAAAGTATCCTCGCTGTAATCAATAGTGAGTCCTATATGGAATTACTGTGCAGAGCAACCTTTCTTCCCTCCATATCCTCAGCATGATTGCTGTATGGTTTGGCACCACGACAGAAAAATATTCAGTGAGCTCAGTAGTTTTCTGCGTGGAAGGACTTAGCTGTCTTAATTTGGTACAAAAATTCCATTCAGTTTAAAGTAAGCAAAACTGGAATTAAATACTCCACATGGTGAAGGATTGAGGTTGTGTGTGTGAATTGTTTGCAATCTCACTGTATTGAGACTTTGTAATTAAGCTTAATTTTATTCTATATAAAAGTAGAATAAAGTAATTAAAAATACTTGGTGTTGTCTGCCATCCTTCTAACAGTAAAGGATGATCTGGTGAATTTTTAATCTCCACTTTTGGTGATAGTTATATATGCTGCAGGTGAGACCCCGAGCAGACCACATTCAAATGAATCTCAAGACATTTTACTACTTTCTGACTACGGGAGCACACCGTGATGCACATACAGACGTCAGCCTGCCAAACAGGAATGCTGATGGAGGGGTGTTTCTGAACCTCTCCGCTCCCCTTGGGAGCCTGGGGGTGCCCTTATGGGTGCAGGGCCCTGGGGCAGTCTCCCAGGCCATCTCATGGAGCCATAGGCCCTGTCTGATGGGATTCCCTTCTATAGAACGGTGAGGCAGTGACTCTGAAGCACACCGAGTCCCCTGTAACCCACCACTTCAGTACTAGACAACCCCCCAGGTTCACAGGCAATCACCAAATAGCAGTGAGCCCAGGACACGAGGGGGATCCTTCCTGGAAGCAGCCAGTGGTGTCAGTAAGTGGTAGGTGTACTCAGGGCACCTGGATTGAAGTGATCACCGCAGGGAACTCAGCGCAGGCTTGTCTTTTCATGAGGATAAAAGAGGCTGTAGCTCGAAGTTCATTGTTTGGTGTACTCACAGAAACCTAAGCTTTGGCACACAGGAGACTGACAGGACCGAAACAATGGAGCCAAGTGAATTCCGATTTTACAGTCAGTAAAGCAGAGGTTTTCTGAATCACTTTTGTGGATTTGGATTGCTTGAATTCCACTTTCCTTGCCTTGTGTGCATCCTGAGTGTATGTCTCTGTGTTCCAACAAAAATATAGGCTACATCTCAAATAAACAAAATCTAGAAAATAATTGGTTTTCCATTTTAGTATGTGTTGTGATTACTAAAGTAAAAAAGAAATTCCTGTAATTTTCTAGTCACCTATGTAACTAACACCTCTGGTGCAACTGAGCATACCTCTTCTAGCTACATAAACCAGACACTTCCAAATGTCATGTGTTATAAAGCTGTGATTAACTAAGAGGGGAAGACTTTTCTAATAGAATACAGTAAACATGCTAAAAAAATGGCACTTAAAAAAAAAAAAACCCACAACCAACATAACTCTCCTTAGCATTGTCACATCTTGATGCTGTAATCCAAAGTATATTTAAGCTGACAAAGCTATTTATACTACAGAAAACTGTGAAGTTACGTGCTTTCCTGTTCTCATTGTTCCACTTCTCATGTGAAAGCTGCTTTTTTTTTTTGCTTTGCCCATCTTGCTGGATGGCTGTGGATTATTTTTTCATACAACTTTGTGATTTGTAAAATACGCCGCGTTACACAAATCATCACATTTTATTTTGAGACTAAATCTCCACTTCAAGAAGTATCTTCCCATAAAGTATCTTCTGTGTCCTTTTCATCCTTTACCAACAGAACAGTGTAGTAGTTTTACTCCGAGTGTGCTCCAGTAGTCTCGTCTTGCTGTACAGCATTAAGACTACGGGAAAAAACACAGATGCTCTTTATCCCTAGTGATTGCTTTGCATGTAGTCAGCAAACACATACATGTACTCAGGATGTCGCTTTATTAGTGGGTTCTTCGCTGGCTGCCCAGGGGTACAACGATACCTCCGTTTAAGAAGATAAAAAGGCGAGGCAGATGAAGGACTGACAAGTGCTGAATTAATTATTGGGTTAGCAGAAGTATCTGAAACTCAGCAATTGTTCACAAATAGTGCGCTGGCATTTAGCCTGAAATTAGCTGCTCTTATTTAAGGTACAAGGAAGGGGACGTTTAAGAAGGACAAGCCCCTTCAAGCTGTTCTCCAGCCACGTAAATTGAACTCACTCAGATTTATCTTTGTAATCCCTGCCTCCACTTCCCTCGGCTACCTCATTGAGATGCACGGTGCCGGATTTCTCAGTATTCATTGCACAGCAGCGCTTACAGTCACAGCCCAGCTCCCACTGCCTACGGCTCGCAGTTGTGAGCGCTCAGCACTTCTACAAATTACACACCACCGTACCAAGCACCAAGAAAAACACAGCAAGCAGCCACAGGTGCAAAGCGCCTAGCATCACGCAGGAAATCTGTGGCAAAGGCAGGGATACGATTCAGTTCCCCAGGGCTGCATTCGTGCCCTAATCATGAAAACGTTCTCTACAGTTGTCTGCTTCATTCACTATGTACTTCCAACGGCTGCAACAAAGAACGTACCGATTCCACAGAGCACACTCCCTTTTACTACGCAACGGTTCATCCTCCAGCACAGGGCTTTTCTGTGTGCTACTGAACAGAGAAGACCCACAGAAAACTCTGCTCTCAGGGGGCTCGCACACCGTTCCATCACCCTCACCACTCACATAATCCACCAGAGTCCTTGTCCCATTGTTTGTCTCCTACCACCAAGAGCGTTGGGTGCACGGGAGTGACAGGATTCCTGATCCAATTCCTGCGCTTAATCAGGCCCCAGATTGCAGCAGCAATGAGCGGCAGGATCAGGGAAGACCGTTTTGAACGCCAGTAGCCCCAGGGCTGGAGCATGCCCAGATGTTTCATGGAACGGCTCCGGCAGGCGAGGCGCACACAGGTGTTTATTGGCTTGAAGGAAAAATCAGGAATACCAGGAATAATTCATCCACCACTTCGCTTTTCAAAGAGAACAGGAACAAGCACAGTGTGCAAATGTAAATGGCAGGTAGCAGCAGCTATTAGCTAACAAGCAGGCTTTACTTGCGGAGTTGGTTGCGTGATGAACTTTTTCTTTTCCTGGAACGAACTCATTTTAGTATGAAAACTGATTATGCATAAAGTGTTGTCACAGGCATGTAGCTGAGCAACCGTACAATTCCTTTTTTCACTAATATATATCCGTTTTAGGAACAAAAGGTGCTGCTGCAAACTGCAGTAAGTACAAATCTACTTCTTACAAATGTGATTTGCAGATTACTTTCTCTTTACACTGAAAAGCTATTTAAAAGCAAAGCAGATCTAACTGAATCAGAAGCAGCATTGTGCACTTACATTAAATATATTCACGTTCACCCTAAAATTACTTTAAGGAGCAAAGAATTGGTAGATGTGGAAAATCAAAGGAGAAATATAAGAAACTCTTCCAAACAGGCTCGCTACTTTGCATAGCAAAAGCCCTGCACAGCCTCTCCGTGACCTAGACTGCAGCCAGCTCCGTGCGATTTATTGGTTATCTTTCATAAAGCGAAATCCAAACCCCTTTTCTGTTTGGTTACTTCGATTTTAACACTAGCAGTAGCAGACAGACAGACAAAGTTTAGTTTTAGCCTGGGAGCTAAAAGAAATACCTCGAACATATGTATGTGCCGTTACAGCCTGACTTACAAAGTAGTAAAGTCAGCAAGAACTGAGCACTAAAACTGGAGAAGAGTAAATGGAAAGAGACCTTGCTGTACTTGCAGACTCGCGGTAGTAAGGAAAGCGCTCCTGACTGCTCCTGGAAGCTTGTCATGTAAGTGAGCAAGGGGAGAGCTCAGGCAGTGACAGACTGCTCTTCCAGCTGAGACGGGGGGGTCGCACCAAGTCTAAAAAAAGGGAAAAAAGTTCAAAACATGCATTTAACTGGAAATGAATGTTATCGAAACGAATTATACCCATCATTTACAAGTTTAATCTGAAAGTACCGAAGCTCCTGGCTTCCGCTCAGCTGATGTCTGGCAGCACGCTGTGTATCATCCACAAAGTATCTTCCAGAATCCCCGGCACCCTGGCTTCAGGGACTGCTCTAAATCTCACTGAATTCTGATGATTCTGATGTCATTTTCTAAGCTTAAAGTGACATCAATCATGACTCAACCTGGCCTCTCCTCCTGTATATATGACAAAGGCTTCTATTTTTAAAAAGTTTCAGACAAATACAGTCTGTATAAATTTTTTTTTGCCAAAAATATGTCCGTTTAAATCTCACAATTCTGACCGTATTTGTTCCTGTGGGATACTTGTCAGCTGGCCTATTTATATCAGGTTTGTAAGAAATTAGATGCTTTTCTAGAAGTAAAATAACAGACTTGGAGAACAGAGCTTCCACCTTGCATTATTAATAGAATTCATGATAATCTGTCGTTATGTTGTCAAGAAACACAGAGACTAATTGCACAGAGCCAACAATTCACTCAGCGTGGTGGTTAAAATGGATAAATGGATAAAAATGATTTGTGTTAGTGCCTGCAGTTTCTTGTAAATGTCAAATACTTTCTTGACATTCTAAAACCCAGGCTGTACAGCAAAAGTGGGAGAGTAGCATTTTGTATTAATTTAAAAATTCATAAAACTGATTATCCCCTTCTAGCACTCAGTATTTCACGGTTTCATGGAGACCTGAGGTGCTGCTCATAACTGACTATACTCTTTCAGCTCATCATGTCCATCATTTTTCTTTCAGCAGAGCAGTGCATGTTTTACTTCAGATAAATAAATAAAATTTTACTTCCGGTGTAAGATATTTACAGAGATTCCCCCCAACCAGTTCTCTCACTTGGAGAAAGTTGTAAATATTCATCTCCTCTATTTCCCATGCATGGCAGTCTTGCTATTCCCATGAACTAGCTGTTCCCTTTGGGTAAATCCCAATCACACCCATGTATCTTCATGTATTTCAGCACTGTCACGTTAGCTTTTTACTGTTCACTTTAATCGCCTCACAGGGTTCAAAGAACACCTGGACATATTCCCATCTGCTAGTCTTTAAAACATTCACAAAATGTTCTAGTAGAAAGGATTTATGATATTTCCTTGGTTCACCCCATTTGTGTACTTACCATACATCTGCTAGACTCTCTTTTTTCACTCTGCCATCGTAGAATGACGCACAGGTGTAACTGAACTGACAAAAGTGTTAATATTTTTCTACAAGAGATCACTTCTATTTAGCACAACTGATGTTTTACTCATTGTTCTCATTAGTACCTGCATTTATTCCAAAAGAATTGTGAAGTGAAACCATCAAAAAGCTACCAGCTGCACAACTCTTCTGAAACCTCTGTTGTGTGAGCCTGTCTTACACATTACAAAAACATGCAAAAAGGCTTAGAGATAGCTTCAGAAAAAAGAACAGAAAAGGAATATCCAGGTGGCTTTTTAACTGTGGAATACAATAAAACAGAGTTTGGAAAGTATTACACAGAAATACAATAACAAAAAAACATGATATGCGGTTTACAAGTTGAAATATATAGTGGGGTGCCTTCGCTGGAGCCAAAATCGGGAAAGCAGACAGCGCACGCTTTGTGTGGGTTTGCTAACTGCCTGACAGCTCTGAGCTTACAAACCTACGACTGGCAGCCTCCACACGTGCTGATCAACACTAGGAAAATCTTTTAAGGCTTAAGGTTAATTAAGGTTAATTATTCTGAAACACTGTGTTAGAGATTTTGGTAATAATTGCTGAAAGTGACGGAGATGAATTGCTGTCTCCATTCTGAGAGCACTTGGGAAATTACTTAAAAGCCTGTGAGAAGATTTATCGGGAACACGTTGTAGGTGTAAAAGAAATGAGACCCTGGATGAACAGCGAAGCGGCAGAGGGCACGCCAGCCTAACACAATCCTGCAATTTGCATTAAATAATTTAGGCAAAGAGTCAATAGATCTATCAGCAACACATAGTTACTATCATGTGTTTGACAGGACTTCAGTGTATTTGCACTGAAATTCACTCCCAGATACTAATCTCAGATATTAATCCAAAGATAATAATGAGCCAGCTCTTACATGTGTGATTACTCACCAAAATGTTTATCACCTTTGCTGAATGCATCTTATCTCAAAGCCAGGCCCTGAGAAGTCATCAACTTGGTTCCGGGCAAGAGCTGCCAACCCCATTGTGAGGAGCGTTATTGAAGTCAAAGGGACCACACATGAAACGAGGCACTAAAGCTCAACTGTAAAGTCAGCAAGGCCTGGCATTAGATTACAAGGTCTTCAGAGCAAAGGCATTCTTAATTTCCCAGGCACGGCAAGACAAGCGGTAAAACCCTGATACCGTTAAAATCAAACCGAAGCTTTTCTAACTTCACCAGCCCCGTGTTTTGACACACTGCCACCTCGTCTGTGCCACACCGCGTGCCTGCGGGAGCAACCCCGTGTTCGCGAGCGGCGCAGAGGAAGGCACGCCTGAGGCGAGCTGCAGGCAGAGTTCCTATCACTCCTTTAGGGGCTGAAGTGGTGTCAGCAATCTGCCGATACTTCACGCTTGCCCCACACGCACAGTACAGAAAGCAGCAGTGGCCGTTAGGTACGAAGAGCGAGGCACTCCAGGCTAAGCACTTTCCAATAGCACAAGATGAGGCCATTTACCAGGAAGAGAGGGAGTTGCAGTAGCATGAAAAAATTCTAAGTTATTCACAAGATGCTAAAAGAGAAGGGATAATCATCTGGAACCACAAGGATCCATAAGGATCACATGACGCTAGTGAGCGCAAGCCAAGTAAGCACTGCTATGGCTGGAGCGGTGCAGGGAGCGGAGTAGTAGCACTCCCTCCCTGCAGCGCTCCCAGATTTAGAGGGAATCTGGCCTTGTGTATTCCACTTAGGTTTTGCAACAGACAAGTTACTGCAGCTGGGAGCGACCCAGGAGTTCCTGCAGAAAATCAGAGCGTGAGCGTCTCACCAGAAGTACTTAAACACGGCTGCAACGACAGTAAAAAACACCAAGCGTGTAAATGCATCACAGTTTGCCAGTAGCAGCAGAATTAGTACCAGCCACCGCCATCCCTCTGGTACAAAGCAGGTGAACGTGAAGGAGGGTCAGGATTAAGAATGAGCCCATGTTTTCAGTGCTCCACAGGCGCTTCAACCACGTGTGTCTCAGGACTTGCTGGACTTGAACAGACTCTAGGCAGGTTTTAATACTGCTTTTCAGAAGATGACGCCTGGAGATCACGAAGTCAAGAGCTGCATTCAAACCGTGACAGTGCAAAGGGAATCCATGTGCAGAGTCTGCCACAACGACGTTAGCACCGTACATCGGGAGTGCTTTACCTGGCATAGAGGGTGACTCAACTTCTCCCTGCCAAATGCCTATGACTGAAGGGCACAAGAGTGGAGACTGCTCCTTCCTGTATGACACCTTGCTGCTCAAATCATGGAATCATAGAATGGTTTGGTTTGGAAGGGACCTTAAAGCCCATCTAGTTCCAACCCCCCTGCCATGGGCAGGGACACCTTCCACTAGACCAGGTTGCTCAAAGCCTCATCCAGCCTGGCCTTGAACACTTCCAGGGATGGGGCATCCACTGCTTCTCTGGGCAACCTGTGCCAGTGCCTCACCACCCTCTCTGTGAAGAACTTCTTCCTGCTATCTAATCTAAACCTCCCCGCTTTCAATTTAAACCCATTACCCCTTGTCCTGTCACTACAGGCCCTTGTAAAAAGTCTGCCCCCAGCTTCCTTGTAGGCCCCTTCAGGTACTGGAAGGCTGCAATAAGGTCACCCCAGAGATTGTCCTATGCTGTTTTCACCTATAGGTTGCTTCACAGGAGGGCTTGCAGACTTCCTGGTGGTTCAGAGCCTGGCAGTGCCCAAGCTTCTCCCTTGCAGCAATTCCTGGCCAGCCTCTCCTTTCTGCTCCACACTGTCATAAACTATGGGCCCCTGACATGGAAGTCTTCTCAAAAAGCCCCTCCTTTTTAGGAAGAAAGGGAACAAGATTAAACAGAATAGGTCACTTGAGAACAGTTGCAGGAATTCTGTCTTTATTTGTCTGGCCCGGTAGCTCTGGAAGATAGGAGCCCCACATCTTTTATAGTTATGCTTATGTAAAGAATAAAGGCCTTAATTACAGCAACTCTTGCTTTCAAGCAGGCAGTGGGGAAGCCAAAAGAGAAACAGAAGCGTGTGCCATCAGAGTAATCGTGTCTGATAATCAGAAGTGTCACAAACTTCTGAAGATTAAAAATGGAATAACAAAGTCTTTTCCTCTTTTCCTAAGTTACTGCATAATCTTACCGCAAATAGCATCTCCGATTTCAAACGCTGCGGTGTTGCCTATGGCCGTCTCTACCATGGCAGAGTGGCACCTCCTGCTTTGCTTGAAATAGCTTCCCTGTAGCTCCGCTGCCATGCCACAGCACCCCCCTCAGCGGGCTGACAGTCATGGAGAGCGTAGCCTCGGAAGAGGGGTACGTACGTAGTTGGACTTTTGAAGGGGAAATAGAACCCGATACTTCAGTTCCCACAGGATGCCACCACAGAGTCTATTTTCTGTAAAATGAAGGCAGCGGAGTGGTGTTTTACACCACAGTGTCGCATAAACGGCAAGACAGTTGGCCCAGCGACACTCCTACACAGACGAATTCCTGCGTCTCCTGACAGGTTCACATTTCTTTATCTGGCAAGCATAAAATTATAGTCTGTGTGCAAAGCAGGCTTTTCGTTTAGGGAACAATTAAGATAATCCCAGCAAGATTTCAAATTTAACTAGCTTTGTGGTGAACAAGTTTGTAATCTGCAGTCAATCAAGCTCTTTTGACTTTCAAAAAAACAGGGCCAAACCAGTATATTGGAAATGTAAAATTCTAAGCCTCCTGTGTGATTCCTGCCTGAGTAAAACTCTGCATCTATTTGCTAAAATTTTGGTATTATATCAGTAGGCTTCTTTCTTTAATCTGTCATTAATCTTCCAATTAAGCAGTAAACAGTGTTTTTGTAGGCCTGCTTTCCTCACTAAAATAAATTGCTATACTCCACAGCACTTGACAGATACATAAACATACGTACATGTGCGCACATGCCCGGTAAAATAAAGTTGCAATTGGCATAAAGGTAACCTCAGCCACACTCGTGACGAGATGCAGACTCTTGGCCTTCCCCTACTCAAAAGCGTGGGCAGAGTCTGGGCTTGCTTCAGTTTGGCTGGAGCTGGGGCTGGATCCAGCTGTGGCCAATGATGATCTGAATTCAATGAAGTCTGAAGAAGACAATAATTCAGGTTCAGTTCTGGTTTTTGACAAAACAATGGTTCAAATTAATCTTTGGTTTTGGTTCTACTTCCTGCTTAACAGCTGTATAAAGAAAAACATCTGGAATAATACCCCAGTAGGGCCAATAACTGAGACTGCTCTTTCATACTATCCAGATAGCACCACTAATAACAAAGCTTTCAGGCCAGTTTTCATCAACAAAAAACCCAACCAAACAAAAAGACTCCTTTTGTGCCTAACGAGCAATAGGAGCCAGGACTGCAAATGGGACTTCAAACACCCTGCCTCCATCTGCACCAGCCAGCAGAACGGGCCAAGACCTGGTGTTCTGGCTCGGAAGGAGAGAGGCAGGGCACAGCTCATACGTAGGTGGCTAAATTCTCTCCCCTGACAGGGCGGCCTCACACCTGCTAGGACCAACCTTTTGCTACCCCTCAGCTGTGCCCGGGCACTGCCCAGCACGGGCTGAAGCCCTGCCAGGAAGCCCCCTGACTACCTGATGCTCCAGTGAGATGCTGAAGCCCAGATCTGACCGCCCCGTGACGCCAGCACAGCCTCCGCTGACAGCTGGTAAGGAGAGATGCACTCACTGGTTGTTCGAACCTTCCTGCAGGTCTACGCTGCTCTGCCATCTCTCTCTGACTTGTAGTGGACGGCTTTGAACCTGGGACAACATCTTTGTTCCATGTCCAGAGCGCCTGACACGGGCCAGCCTGTACTAGGGAGCAGGGCTCAACCCGTGCATCCATCTGTCCAATTCCCCATCATAACTCTGCGCCTTCATCCCAAAACATGACTACTCCCACCACTTGAAGCCGAGACCAATTTCAGGGAACCATCACTGCTCGAAAATAAGACAGTAATGCAAATCTAGGAAAGGGAGGAGACACACCATGAAATGTCTGGAGGTCACACAGGGAACAAGCAGAACTGCCCCCAATTGTCATTTTCTTGAACAAGAACCCCTGAAGCCAACACTGGCTGCATAAAATTTAAAACTGCTCCTGGTCTTTCTTAGCATGTTCTGCTCTCATGCATCAGACATGAGGCCACTGGGACCCCTCGGACCCATTCTGGTTTTGTGGGAAAAACCCCTGTTCACACACTTCTCCACCTGGATCAAACGGTAACTCCACCTCTGCTTCAGAAACACCCCACCTCTTGTGTCTGCTGGGAAGGAGGTAAAAAATGCCCTTGTATCAAAGTTTTGGTGTCTCACTGTTTTTCAAGATGAGTTAATTATCTCTTCTCCCCCTCGTACGACTGGGGGTTACTGAACTGAAGCTGTACGAAGGCCAAGATGAAAAACAGAAGGAAACTGCCAATGATTGACGAGCTTGGTAAGGCTGTGCTAAGGCTGTACTCCTGCTGCAGAGTTACAAAGTCAGAATGAAGTAAAGCAACAGCTTTGCCGACACCACCGGGAACCGCAGTGCTCCTGGGGACTACATTTCAACTCTCCACAGTCCCAACAATTTTGGCTTTGCTTACTAATAAAGATTTACTAGCGCTTATTTATATTTACCAAGGAGGGAAAAGGAACCACAGAACGTTTGCAGCCAACTTAAAAACCATCTTGTTCAGTGGCTTCTAAAGATGCATTTCCAGGGCAGTACTCATATGTGTAACATTCTCAGTCCTTCTCTGCCATACCCACCGACTCTGCCTTTGAAAGCAGTACTGAATCCCCTACTCCACAAGCCTGTGTATAATCCTATAGAAAGCTTGCAACCTCTTTGTTAAACCACAAATCTAAATTTCACTTGAGGAAAATGACAGCATGCCTTCTGTGTTTTATAGCATATTCAAGTTGTGAATATTAATACGGCTACTGAAAAGAGACAGACCTAATTACGAAAGGAATTGTGACCTAACTTTCTCTATTTCTTCTCAAGAAGTTTCCAAATACTGTTTGTGCCATTTGAATTCTTTTAGAAATCCTGGACGTATTTTTCTCCATTCATATATTGAAATGTGTAGCTGGCAGCTTTGTGCCGCTAATTCTTCAAAAACTGGTTTAAATAGACATACGTGTACAACTAAAATAGAAGCAAAACCAAGTCTCAACAATCACAGGGATTTACCCTCTTTGTTAAAATGTTGGATGTCAGCGACACGAAATACCATAGTATTTTATTATAGAGATGTAAAATCATTCCATACAGTCTTCCAAATATCCAACTTGTATTTCAGACACAGATACCAAGAGGGAGAAAGTCTCCAGCTGTCTAGAACTCCAAATTCTCTCATTTGTACTGTCATTTAACATAAGACAAATTTAAGACCAGACTTATTGTTTCCAAATGTTTTTGTGTATGTTTCTGCTGAAACCTTTAACCATTATCTAGCACCAGAGTTCTTAAACAACAAATACACCCACTGGGTTCCTTTAATTTTGTGTTCAGACAATCTTCTGTGGAATGCTTGGTATCATACATTAATCATGGCGATACATGATAAATACTTAACGACTTGGACAGCAAAAGGCTCTTGGGCAAATTGCAAGTACAAATGATTTTAAGCGCCGATATACAGAAAACTTTTAATCCTGTGGGGAAACGAGTGTAGATACTGCAGTAGCAAAAAGAGACTCAGATTATAACGTGAACTGTAAATCTCTGAAGAAACTATTCATCCTTTGAAACAATCTCAGAAAAAACAAATAAGAGCTTTACCAAGGAAAAAATTCTCCACGCACGGTAGAAACCTGAACCTAAGTACATGAGGGAAATGCAGAACACTGCACTGAAACAAACCAGAAGGGGCTTAAAAGTCTTCTCTCTAATCCTCGTACGTGTTAGGCTTCACTGCTGGAAAAGACATAACAATGCAGAAAGCGACTTAGTTTAAGCATTACTTTGAGCCCAGCCAGCGCACACATGCTCCCGTGGGACTTGCGAGCGGCCTAGGAGCATACGTGACCCATGAGACACTTGGAGCTGGTAACTCAGGTAACGCTCCGAGCACCTGGCAAGCCCAGGAGAGCTGATGTCTCGGTTTGACCCGCTGACTTACACCTTCCCTCTCAGAAAGAAAATGGTTTATTTTGAGGTGGGCTGCAGGGAACGCAGAAAGGTCTATTTTGAAGAATCCAGCAACAAAAATGAAAAATTAAGAATTTTAGTGCTTGTTCTTGGTTGCTTTAATTTTCCATTTAAAGATAATTGGAGCATTGCTGTTAACAGAGACACCTATGAAACAACTCACTCCTTCAGCATTTTGCCTTTGAAGGTCATTAAGCCGATGTGTTATGGTGCAATTAACAATAAAGAAAAAACCACCTTCAGTGATATATCAATAATTTATTGTTTTGCTTAAGAAGGTGAGATCAGACTTCAGGTAAGACATCGACCAAGGACCTGATGGCAGATTCAAGTATAGAGCTCGGTACAATATCAAAAAATACTACCATTTGTCTGGCTATGGCAAACAGCTAAAACACAACAAAAACATCTGGACTTGACTGTCAAAACATACAGTTCTCTAAAAACCCACACAGCACAACTTGAAGATGTGGAATATTGGAAACATAGGAACAATCCCACCGCACACACACCC
>NW_010226086.1:21221-57138 GCF_000690775.1 Eurypyga helias
GGTGTCCCAGACATTTCAGCACATGGGCGCAGCGTCCATCCCGATACGCAGGCTCCTGTCCTGCTCAAACTCTTGGGCTAAGACGCTTTTCTGCCTTGACCGACTGTCATCTCTGCCTGCCTCACAGCGGTCAAACACTACAGTAATGCGGGTTTTCAAGAGCAGTTTAGTGATTTAATTCAAACTATTTCTCACTCCTCAAAGTCTCTGTGCACATTTTACTCCGTTGGTTGGATTTATGGTTTTGTGATTCCCTTTCTCTTGCAGGTGTTACAATTCAGGAATTAGCTCCTGGCTTGGAGACGGGGCAGGCAGCCATCCGTCTAGGAAACTCCTGCCAGGACTGTGCTGCGGATCAGAGGGTCACTGTCTCTGCAAAGGCAGCAAAGCACCGCGCTGCTCACTGCTGCCCGGCACAGCTAACCTGCTGTAGAAGGTCCTCCTAGACCACACCGGCCCAGGAGTGGGAATTGAATTAATTTCAAAAGGACGAGAAAAACAGCCTGCAGGACAGCCAGAACTGTCGCTAACAGGGAGTTTGCAGATTATTCTAGCATCTAGTTCTTAAAGAGAAAAGCAGGTCCCTTACGTGAGCGTTATTGTACACTAATGTTCCGAGACAGCCCGGGTTAGGAGCAGTGCTAAGAGTCTGTCAGTGAGGACTAAAGCCCCTCACGCTGGAAACGGCCAGATCTGGGGAGATGCCGAGTGCCCCCTCAGTCTGGGTCGATTGCAAGAGATGGTGAAGGCACTCGGCGTCTCGCAGGCAGACAGACCCGCTGAATTCCAGATCCCCCAGAAAACAGCTTGATTTTCAGTAATTAAACTAATAGGAAACGTTTTCTCAACGCACATAATCTCCATGTGATTAATTTAATCAACACATTTCTGGTTATGTTACAAAAAAGTCTAAGTCGGCCAGGAAAACGGTGAAATCCGACAGCAGTTACACTGTAGCTGTTGTAGCAGAGCGTGTATCCGTATGGGACTCCGCACATCTGTAACTCCTGCATAAACATTTCCAGACTCCTAGGGATTCTGCTGTTGTTGCTTGTGTTTCATTTCTTTCATGGGACTCTAAGCCAAATGCAATGACCCGCACATTAAATACCCATTTAGAATAAAACTGCAAAATCTGATGGCTTTATCAGCGCGTGAACTGAAATAAAAGATGTACATGGAATGTTGGGCTCCGTTTGCGGAGACGGCGTTTCAAGTCACACACTCTGTAATCTCCTTCGTGAATGAGCACACGGACAAGAAATTTAAAAACTTTAACATCCCTTTTCAACCCTTTCATAAATATATAAAGTTTCACTAAACTCTTTCTTCTTCAAACAAGACGGCTATATCCTCTTTACAGATTAACGTGAAATAACGGTTTCCTGTTGGAACGCCACACGTGTGACGATCCGACGTCAGCCAGTTCCTAGACACCCTCTGCACTTACAAGACATTCACAGCACAACACAGAGGTGTTACTTGGTCTTTACAGGCGTACTCATTTCCTGCATATCAGTAGTAAATAAAGAAAAATACCAAATTATCTATATTAAAAATACATCATCTAATATACACTTGCTTATACTGCCACATCAAAACGAAGTTTCCAACTGTGTCTGACCGGTGACAAGGATACTCTTTACAGGGAAGGCTACAGCACTGATTTGTTGTCGGGTGGAGACAAAATATCTGTTACACAGCTACAAAGTATCGCTACATACTAAACACTAAAAGGAATTCATCTCTTGCAACTGCTTCCCAGATTCCTTGCTAATTGTTGGAAAATTTCTGATGGGAAAACTGTCCTAAAGGATGCCAAAAATGTTTGAAATCAATTTAAAGGCAAAAAAAACCCAAACCAAACTTACTACTTTGTTGCTATTCATATTACTTTGCCACTGATCCTACAGAAGATTAATCCCAAAGACTTTGAAGTTACATACACAGTAGCTCCCGTTTTTCCCTACTTAAATAAATATTCCCGTGAGTTCTCTTTGTTGTGCCCCAAAGCATGCGTGAAAATACTCTCAATCCATGCATGCTCACAGCAGTGTTTCACAATTAAGCCACGGAATACATCTTCCTTGCCATGATTCTGTAAGCACAAAGGAACACTAAAATCACTCTGTACACGTAAGACGAGGTTCGCATCTGGAAAAGCGTATCTTGACACGTAATTAAAACAGCGATGTCTTCGTCAAAAATGTTGGTCGCTTTTGCCTGTTTCAGTGCTTTCACGTACTTAAGGGATAATGATTTCCAAGTGCTGATGTGCTCTTCACAGGAGCAGTTACGCTTCAAGCCACCGAAGGGCTGATCTCCACTACCAATGAGCATGTTCTGCAAACTCTCTGCTACAAAGCCTTAGCCTGGCCACACGCCGGTGACGACAGAGGTGGTTGGCAGTTTCGTTACACCACTAATAGCCCACTCTGTGGAGCGCAGTGAGACTTCGGTTTGATCTGACTGTCCTACCCCAGCACTGTGGGCAGGAGGATTGAAGAGACAGGAAAACAAACCAGTTCCAAGTGCATGAGGAGTGTACCTGCTGCGCAGGTAGAGTTAGAAAGCTAACTTGTCTCCTACCAAGACAATGGCCATCAGGTAATGCCTAGCCATGCCCCGCGTTTAGGTGCCGAGACAAGAGCAGTGCTCTCTCTGTTTAAAACGTTAGGAATGCAGCCAGCTGACGGGAACCCAGAAGGTCTCGGTCTCCAACCTGTCGAAAGTTGTTTTAAGCTCACTGTAAGCTGTAGCGAGGTCGTCATTGACTATCACCTTATCGAAAAGGTGGCCGTACTGGCTCTCCATCACGTGGGCAGATTTAATCATTTCTTGAAAATCTTCTTCCTAGCAAGGAAATAACAAGGCCTAGTCAGTCCAGAGCAACATCGTGTAACCTCGTTCCGTGGTAAACACAAAGCTACTTCCTCATTTTCTCATCAGGAGTTGGAAACCGTACAGAAGAAGTGTATACATTTAAAAAAAAAACCTATAGAAATTACTATTACAGTGATCTCAGAGAGCATTCTCTCAAGTGGACTTCGCTCAACAGGCAATTCTTTCATCTCTCCACTCGCAGCGACACAATCAGTCGCCGCATGGCAGTCACAGAGATTTTCTGTTTGCCTACCAGCGGAAAATGTTTCCAGCCATTTACTTTGATGATACACTTCAAGTTTCATAACTTAATCTCAGCTCGCTATCAGCACGTGTTATATTCCAGTGCAGCCTTTATTCTTTTAGGAGCTGTCTTCCTATGCCTGGTTCGACCTGGCTCAGATGATCTCTATTCATGTTTGGGAAGGGAAAAAAAAATCTTAGGAATTGAATTGTTTACATAACTCAGAGATTAAACCCGTCCTAACTAAGCAATTTCCCAAAGCTCACTCTTAAGAACAAACTCTTCCACTTTACATACCACAGAATGTGTTCTTCCAGTGCATTATTTCCAAACTAATTCAAATGCATATTCTACACCAACATGGTCTGTGGCTGTCATATCCATAACTCAGCCCAGAATCTAAAAAATCCTAAATAGCATCTAAATAAGGGAAAATCATACACACCGTAAATATACAGAAAAAGTCTAATGATGATCAGCTTTGCTTTAGCTTCAATTAAAACATGATTTCATTGTATTTCAAGAAAGAAAATAAGTCATTGTTGTGTGCAACCTGACTATTTTTTGTGATGATTGGTAAAAAGGAGCATTTGTTATTTGTTTAGATTTTTCTCCTTCCTTCATACACTGTTCATTTCCCTATAACATTTTAAAACACTGTTTCACTTATCCACAAAGATGGACTTTTTATTCAAGTAGCATTTACTTTTTTAATTGATGCTTCGTATTTGAGCTTTCCTCTACATTTAGAGCCAGTAATACACTTGACAAAACAGGGAAATCCTTACACTTGAATAGAAACATCTTAGCCCACATGCAGATTTCTTTAAAGGAAATCCACAGTGTTATTTCTCATAAAAACACACTTGCAGAGTGGGGGTTCTTCAGCAACATAAAATCAGAGGACCACAGAAATGTAAACACCCACAAGCAGATCAAGCAATGGCAACACCACAGTAAATTTGTGATGCGAGAGGGGTTTTTGGGAAACAAGAAGATACTATGGGTAAGCCCTGACAAGTACCTGGATCGATGGGATCCAGCGATCACCTGTATTTTCAAGGTAAACCACTACAACAAAATTTAACAAGCTCTCATGTTTTACCACGTGTAAATACACTTACTGTAAAGGGTTTTGCAGTTCCCTTATCATCTTTACTTGAAATAATCTTGGCATTTTTTCTGGTTTCTCTCAAACGGTCCAGTGACGGAGGCTTTATAAATATAACAAACGGTTTAAATTCATACGTCCGTAGGTGTTTCACTGTCTGGGAAGAGGAAAGGTTTTAATTCATTAGTTTATTTCGCACAATGGAATTTACTGTCACAAAAGAAACTCTCCACTAACCAAAATAAACCCACCAAGCACTTCTAGAATGTTATTTTTCATTTACTGCCATCCTGCCCTGGCGACCAGTGTTGATTCTTGTAAGAATTTTCATGGGAATGGTAAGAAAACTCCCCTTCCACACAGGCTGCTGGTAAGCCCCCTTGGTCGGGCAAAGCTGGCCTGTGCACTGCAGTGCCACTGGCAGCAGGAGGATGGAGGGCAGGAAAAGTTCAACCCATTTTAGCAAGAATAACACTTTCTGTACCCATGAAAAGTAGCAGGAAAAGGTGTCTGACACTTGGTCACAAGAAGTCAATGATCTGTTCTCCACAATACTGTGTATCCAGCACAGAACTCCTGCTGTTCACTCTTCCCGAGTCCCCCCGAGTGATGCTACGTATGGAGTTAGTGACAGGTCTAAACTCCGATTGCACAGAGGGTGAGGGGAGGGATGGGATGGGATGGCCAGCAGCTGTCTGTTCTTTTCACACTGCCGGGGCCCACAGGAAAATGCCGTGTCAGAGGGTGGGATCCCAGTACAGCTCAAGCCTGGGTTCCTGAGAGAATTTAGTGCGTCACTGGAAAACAGGGCTGTGCAGGATGG
This sequence comes from Eurypyga helias, assembly GCF_000690775.1. NCBI lineage: Eukaryota > Metazoa > Chordata > Aves > Eurypygiformes > Eurypygidae > Eurypyga > Eurypyga helias. The sequence goes on from NW_010226086.1 coordinate 26,283, forward strand.
GCACGGTCTCAGAGAGCAGCCTGGCAATGTCAACCCCAGGAGACTCTTCCCAGCTCCCCTCCTCCCTGGAGAGGCGTCTGGCTTCCCCAGGTGCTCCTCTGCCAGCACAGACCCCATCCCTGTCCTGCTTCGACGGCACAGCCCCCCATCCCTGTCCTGCTCCGACGGCACAGCCCCACCTCCGAGAGTGCCCTGGGAACTGTTCACAAGCTGCCGGGGTTCACAAGTCACAGGCTGGCCACCACTGGAGAAGAAATGCTTTGGCTGGATTTAAACAAACTAGTCCAGCTCCTGGAAGCACTGTGGTTATTAGTAGCATAAAAATTCCCAGCGGAGCTGTTCAGAGGGGTTGAAAGGCAAGGTCAGTGCAAGAACAAATGGTTTAGAGAGGAACGTTCTTAACCATTATCCAGCCAACAGCACATTTAGTGCATTCCTTGACTCGTGTCCACCCTGCACGGAAACCTCTGCATGAACCGTCCGGTTAAACATGCGCGAGAGAGTTGCTGGACCGGATGACAGCTCAAAGCCGTTGACACTGAAGTTTCAGGGACAACTTCTAACCCAAACCAGCAGAACGATGAATGAGAATATAGCAGCATTTTTTAATTAAATATCTGTATTATGCTGCAGGCTTTCAACTCACTTAATTACCGAGCTGAAGACTTGCCAATACATATTGAAGTTTCCTTCCTCTCTTCCTTTCAGAGGGTCTTGCTGTGACAAAGGTACCCAGCAAGCCCACTCAGCAGTCACTCAACGTGGAATAAAATACACTTCTTTAGAAACAACTTCTTCCTGGCATCCCAGTACTCAGCTTGGGGAACTACAAAGCCCCGAAAAGATGCTCTTACTTACATGAGGCTGCACATCCAACAAACAAACTTTGTTTTTAGCCAGAACGGATCGAACAGAGTCTAAACTTGTCCCATAGTAGTTGTTCTTATACTCGCCATATTCGATAAACCTGTGGCAGAAAGTGAAAAAAATTGGAATCCTTTCTGTTTTCTCCAGAAAAAAAACCCCAACTTATCAACTTGGTTTATAAGATCTAATTCAGGAGCAAAAATATTTTACTTTACATGAGGGTTTTACCATGTTTTATAAAGGAAATGCTGTCGAGTACTTCAGCATGTCAATTTTAAGAAATCTTCTACTTTACCACTTTCAAATCAGTAACACCTGCTTGTATTACAGCTAAAGAGAAAAAAGTACTGTAGTCCAACAGCCCACTAATGTTTTCCATCACCTCTTTTTCTGAACTAATGCAATGCAATAAAACAGTGGATAAGCTAAACAATAGAAACTACTGAAATTTCATTGCACACTACAGAATATCCAAATTCTCTGTCTCAGAAGAGGAGGAGGAGCGACAATGGTGCTAATGGAACCAAGGCGGCTGGTTATGTGCTATAAAAGTACAAGCGCCCTTTGCCAAAAAAGCAGAGCACAGTTTGAAGTTTCAATAAAACCCGCAGCTTTGTGTCTAATACACTTTTGCCCTCTGAAACACTGGGGCGGAATTTCAAGCTACGGTATTTTACAGGCTGCTGGAGAGCACGATGCTACCATTGTCTCCCTTTTCCCTTAATTTCTGGTGGGTTTACAGTCAGGGGCTTCACTGTAGATCTCTGAATTCAAAAGCAGAGGAAGTGCCTGGCCTGAAAGAGAGCAGAACTACGCAAACATTGACTCAGGCACGTCTGCAGCACTTCCAGGCCCCCCCCCCCGGCCTAGAGCCGCGGCGCCTTCTTGCTAAGGACAGACGATGCCCTGTGAAAGGAGCGCTCCCCCACCCTCGGCACCTACGGTTGCAGAGCCTTCCCGATGAGCTCAAGCGCTGAAACTGCTTGGAGGCTTAGACACACTTGTGTTTGCACATACTGCTTTTTGTGCTCCGTGCTTCTGCCAGCTGCTTTGAACTGCTTAGATATCAAAATGTAATTTTAAAACATCTTCAAATCACCGCAGCTTATATCCACTTTGACTTCTTATCTAAAATTACAACCAGCCCCATTTTATAGTAAAGCCATTGTTTTAAATGTGGTTCCAATTAAAATCTCTTCAACATACTTGTTATTCTGTACGTCTGTCTCAAACAAGTGCTTGGAAATGAAAACGTATTCGACACCGTCACTTTCTTGGCTTCTCCTTGGTCGGGTAGTGTCTGCAGTTTCATTACATGAAAAAAAAAACAAAACAAACAACCAAACCCAAAAAGGAAAAGATGCACCAAACAACCTAATGCAAACCAGTTCAGGAAACTCCGCAAAGCACACAACCCTTGTGCAATACTAAGCGTGGTGGTTCCCTCACTTCTGACGGACACAGGGCTGCTCTGGATCTGGGAGGTGGCACACAAGCACATGACAGGGCTGAGTTTTAAAAGCACAAAGGAAAATCAGGGAAAAAACCCCTACTGGACATGTATCAGATTATCATTTTTATTAACAAGTGGAAAAATCCAATAAAACAAGGATAGCTGGATAATACAAGGAGCAGCAGTCCGTAACAATTACCCCAGCTTTGCCACTTGTGAAACTCAGGAGCACATGAGACCATAAAGGGGAATAGAGCTCACCAACCTGATTTATAAAATGCTATGCTCATTAACAACGCTTGTCGCTACGGTAATGGCATGATAATAAAAAAATGGGGTGTGAATTTTATGTTTCAGTGCTTTTTCTGGTGATCAAAACCGAATTCCTTTTTCTCTCAGTAGCCGTGTAGTATTATTTGCACTTCTTCCTTTCCCTCAAGCACCAAAGCTTTTGCTTATAAATGAAACTTATTTGTGGGGTTGCCACTTAGGAGCAATGAACCCCTTTGAAAGCTCTGTTTAATACGAGCTGCGTGTTACAGCGTTGTGCGTTCTCCGCCACGTAGGAACGCACACAACTTGCCTGCAGAAAGAGTCTTCAATGCCATTTGATATCACGCTTCTCTTAAGGCTGACACGAAGAGAAACATTTCCAAGACAAGAACCCCAGTTCTCCCTCCAAGTCCTGACTTACTGAATTTCAGGGAGAAGGATTTCTTTACGTGTTTGTTTTAAATTATAACCACAAATTTGGAAGAGAAAAGAGAGAAGGCAGCTTGATGAATACTGGCAATTTTTAGAGAAATATTTTTGGGCAAATGATTGCATATGCTTCAATGTGTTAAATATTTGGGAACATCTGGCTTTTTGTTGTTGTTGTTTTCAATACCCAGCTGAGGCAAATATGTGCAAATGACATGACTTGCCAAAACCAAATGCATTTATTTTTCTACCTAGCAGATTCATTCATACATATGCTTTACAGAATACCTGTACTTGCAAAAAAAAAAAAACCTGTGATGACATCTCCCAGATTCAGAATATTGGCCCCATATCCTGAAGGAGCCCTACAGGTGGCACAAGTACAAGTAGAAATCGGGCATATGGTGACAGGACAAGGGGTAACGGGTTTAAATTGAAAGCGGGGAGGTTTAGATTAGATATCAGGAAGAAGTTCTTCCCGGAGAGGAAGTCCCTGTCCTTGTCAGGGGGGTGGAACTGGATGGGCGTTAAGGTCCCTTCTAACCCAAACCATTCTGTGATTCAAGAAACCCCAATAAAATACTGTAGAAATTAATACAGAACAATTTTATTCGATGCTACACAAAGTAATGCTACTTGGTCAGATAGGAGAACAGAGGAAAAAAAATCCCCAAATCAACTTTTCTAAAAGTAATCAAAGGGATCTAATTCATTTATTCACAGGATTAAACTGCTTATCATCAGCCTTACATTTTTCAGCCTAATGTACAAAGGCCATTTTACTGAAAGCAGGCACTGGTAACAGAGTACGTTTCACTGCTTTACAGCCAAACCCAGGGTGTTCTTCAGCCGAGTTTCATTTACCAAACCTCGCTGACATCAATCATGTTAAACTTGTACTAAAAGCCTACTGCAATGCCTCTGAGCCAAAACATCCTATCAGTTTAATCAATGCTATTTAAAGTAGAACTGCAGCAGCACTTTTAAAAATTAGAAAAGTAATTTGGACGCCAAGAGTTCATTTAGAGACCCAAATTTTAAAGTGCCTTAAAGCAACACAATAATAAAGGATAATAATGCAAGTATAGCATTAGGAGGATAGAAGTGTGTTTTCACTTACGTGGCACTGTCACCCCGTAATGCTGGGTGTCACTGATCAGCAACTTCCGTTTCAGTTCATTCAGTCCAACCCCTACAGGACCTGCAACAGAAAAGGCCGTGCTGTTTCCCAGCAGCCAGGTCTCTCTCGTCTTGACGTGCAAGTGCTCTCCGAGATAAGACAACGTCGCATATAGCTGTAACGTATACTGGCTTTTAATCAGTCATTTGGAAACACCCAGGGTTCTAGCCTCTCCTAGAATATACAGCGCTGACACAGTTCAGGGGCTGTAGCTGGCAGTTACTCTGCTCTGACTTTAGTACTGAAGGCGGGGAGGGGAAATCAGTGAAAAGGTTGACAGCAAGGCTGACTTTCTTTTCCACAGCAACAACCCTCAGTATGCACCCATCTCCATCCTCAGCCCCGGTACAGACCCCTACACCCTGACCTGCAGCTTCCCAGCACAAAAACTGGTTTGGCTGTTCATTCTGCCAGAACATGCCCAACTCACAGACTAGAGGAGCCCAGGTGGGACACACAGATTCCCCCCCCAAAGCCTCAGTGTGCCAGCATGGCCTTCTCCTCACTCGCCCCAGCTGCCGCATCCCCTGCCTGCACCCGACTGCCCTGAGGACAGTTTCTCCCACCCTCTCCCTGGCAGCACTGTGCTCCTTCCACCTCTGTCTGGCTGTAGCTCTCCTCGTCCACCTTCAGTCTGTGTGAGGGTGGCACTGCACAGGGAAGAGGAAGGAAGGGCAGCACTCCCCAGGTCACAACCCTTTGGGGTGCCTGGGTTTCTTTCTTTGTTGTTGTTTTTCTTCTAAACTGTGCTCATCTCCTGTCTGCTGTCTGAACTGGTCCAAAGCAAATGTTTCCTTCCTCCTGTGTCTGCCAAAGAGAGACCACTCCTGGAAAGAGGATGACAGGAAGAAACAGACTGCATGGATTTTTTTTTTTTTTTTGACCCGTCTCCTCCACCTCCACTTGAGTACTGCTGTCCCAGAAGCTACTGAGCAATGTCCCTCTTGGCTTTGGGCTGTCCCTACCTCTTAGTCATTTGCCAGTGGTGCTGTAGGTTCAGTGGGGGCACTCTGCCCTGTGAGGTCTCCAAGGCTCCATGGCCATCGCTGCCTGCCCCCCGGAGGCCTTCACGCAGGGCTCCAGCCTGCCTGGCCCCTCTCGTGGTGGGGTCACCGTGTAGTGTGCGTGAAGGGAGCTCAGCTCTGCAGGCTCACGTGTTCCTGACAGCGCAGTGACTTCGTTCCTGCAGAGCCAGTCAACAGCGGAACGCAGAGGAGTGTAAGCCACTGGAACCATATCCCAAATATGGTCCACATGTGGCCTTAAGGAAGATTCTTGCTCTTCTAGTACAAGTGACACATTTCTGCATGGAGTGCTTCTCAGCAGAGTCACTTTAGACAGCAGAAATACAAAACCTAATAAACATTTGAACAAAGTGGTGATGTATTGGTTAATTACTAGTGAGAGTCAAAAAGCAAAGACTGATGCTCCAGCACCTTCAGGTGCCAATCTGTGAAGACAACTACCCGCCCTGTCCGAAGCTGGAAACACATAATGATGAAAAGCAAACGCTTGCTACTTCGCTGTGACCCTCCCAACTACGGTCTCACTGTAAAATCTTAAACTTTCTGCATTTAGCATTTTTATATGTTTACAGAAGTTAAACACACAACTACATTTCAAGTTCCATCTCTGACCTGCCTGTAAATTAATCTATCAGTATGTATAAATGTTTACTTAATATGGTGTACAGCAGCCTCTACTGGTGCATGTCTGCAGAGGATAGCTGTGAGTTATGTTGAGAATGGCACTGCTTTTGTTCTTATTAAAAAAAAATTCCTTTTTTAAGAGTTTAGCTATTTAAGGCAAATACGGATTTTTATAGGAAAAGTAGTTAAAATTCTCAACATATCCTAGGAAAGCAGAATAAGTGGAATTAAAATTTAAAATATCACTGCATTCCTTTCAAACAACAAAAAAAATCTTTCCCATCAAATCTACACAAATATTATTTCCTCAGTCTACATGCTGTCACATCAACAATATGCTTTTAGCCCTATTTATATATAAAGAACCCAGGCTTCGCTTCCTGTGACAGATGCTTTGGAAACTGAGATCAGATCTGTTTCCAGACCACAACCTCACTACTACTGTGTCTCCCCTTCCAGATCACCATTTGAAAGTCATCTTTAAATTCAGCTATGGAAAGGTGTAGAGTCATCTTTTGCAGAGCTGTCTGGGCAGAGTTCCCATAACTGTAGCGTACAGACGCTGATTCCTGATTAGTAATGCCAGCCATTATGCTGATTTTTACACAGCATCTCCCAAGTGTAATGCCCATTTCTGAATATTCTTTTCATTTTGATGCAGCAGAGAAAGATGCCAGTTTCTCACAATCATGAATATGAACACAACTTGAACTCAAGGAGAGAATAAAGCATGAGGATTGGAAAGGACAATCCAGATTCTTACAGTAAAATGCCAGGCATGTGGGATCCATGACTGTAGCATAGTTTTGGTTTACTATAAATCACCCCAGGCAGCAATATTTAGAGTCACTGCGACAGATTTAGAGATGCTGTGTTTATTTTTTTAAAGGAACATTTATGTTGCTTGCTGTTGCACGTTGAATCGTGTAAGCTAAGTAACAGTCGAATCCTGCACAAACGGACTGAGGTGCCCACCTCACTTTATTGGGGGACACTTGCAGAATCAAACTGCCAATGGTTAAAACTTGCACTCAGTTTTGAACCCTTCAGACATGTCTGAAGAAAACCAAAAGTTTTGATGTAAATTCAGGTCTCAGGGGGGTTAACCCGTCCAGCCATTCTTCACCCGTAGATACTCTGAGCTCCTAGAACCTTATTTGAAAGGAAAAAAAACCAAAAAACCCAGCAAGCTGTCTTTCAGAAAGGATTTTGTGAGTTAGGTGACATTGTCCCTGCGGGGATCATAAAGACCCTGTAGAAAACATGCCCTGACAGAGGTTTCGTGGCTCAACTACACCTGATCGCTATACCCCAATGACTGTACATGCGTGTCCAACAGTAGCTCCATGAGAGAGTGTACTTCGAGATCTGCCGTTCACTGAAGCAGGATCGCTGAGTTCATACTGGGGCTAGGCAGAATGTTACCTCCCATGTATTCGTTCCCCAGCCACGCTGACCTACCCATGTCTTCAGCCAGGAAGGTTTAACACAGGGAGCGGTTCTAGGTCTCTTTCACTGTCCAGATAGTTCACCTGAAGCAGTATGGCCATGGCAGGCCGTTTTCCTGCGTGACTGCCCTAGAGGTGGTAAATCTCTGCAAGCCACTACTGAACCCATGTTAAAGGTAAGTCGGGAGAGCTAGGAGCCACTTCCATTTCACCCTCCCCTGCTCCGAGACAGACCCGACCTCCACACAGCTCCTTCGTGATAAAACCAGAGGTGATGGATTTTTTTAAAAAACGGCAGCACTGTAACAACAGAGACTTTTCCCAGTCCCAGACTCCTTTTCTTCACACTGGTGACCAGAAAGACCCCTTTGAGGAGAGCACTGACAGCCAAATTCAGAGACCGAGAGACTTTTCCGATTGTGCCACACATCAATAACAACTGCTCCTTCGTGGCTACACCCCTCCGGCCCTTGCTTCCACCACTGCCCGCTCAGGAGAGGTGCATCACCATGGGTGATGGCAGCACCCGCGAGGCTTCGCACGCCTCCGGCGATAACACTGCACGCACACAACCGCGCGTTCTGCAGCCACTTGCTCACGGTCTGCTGCTGCTGACCCTGCTGTACCCTTGGCACTGCCCCTTCAGAAAGCTCCGACTTTGCTGGAAACACGCCACGCAAAGTTACAGTATGCGGCACATCCGTCCTGACCCCTGGGAAATAAAATCTGTGCTAGCCTGACCCTCACAGTCACCAAAATTACTGCCTTTGTGAGCAGGACATTTCCCTCGTTAACGCAAATGAAAACTCTAGTTTCCAAATACGTATTAAAATATTCTGCCTTTGCCTGACAGGGCGCGAGGTATCACGCTCAGGACGCAGGCGATGCTTGCGAAGGAAGACTTCAGGGACTGGTTGGCAGCCTGGGAACAGTCAGTTACCCGAAGTCGACTGGTGACATGCGATTAGATCGGTTTGGTTTTAGCAGACTCATCACATTCATCACAGCGAAAAGCACCGCAGAAGCACCTGTATCATTACCGATTCAGATGATCTGTGATTTTAGCCCCAGGGATATGCAGGACTTTATGCATGACCCTGCATTTGCAGACAAGGTAAAACCTTAACAAACTGATACATCTAGCTGAACCTGAGACTAGTGTATATCACACTACAGGGTGCTAAAAATTACTGTGGGTGCAATTGGCATTCTGTAAATAGACCAGTTTAAAAAGAAGCCAAAAGAAATTTCCACTTCAAAGTTGTCAAACTCCCTCCCCCTAAAAACGGGGCCAACCAAACGCTTAAAAACCCTTCCAACAGTAAATTACACATTTAGGCCTAGCAAAACACAGCAGACATTTAACGTCCCCACCAATTACAGCTATAAATTAATTATCTGTCCCTTTGTTTCCGGATACTAATATCCAAACGATATTTGACGGATTATATTGAATGCTGCTACTAGCACGCAGAAGGATTTTTAATATGTTCGCTTCCACCATACCCGCGCTGCTTAGCTCTGCTAGTTTTTCCACATTTTGCCCAAGACATTTTTATGGTATTGGCCTGACTTAAGCTGCTCTTAATATCCAGAAAAAAACATTAGAATTACTGAAGTCTGCAATAAATTTCTGAACTGCTTTTGTTACTCAAAAAGCACACTTTCTTCATTTGATTTATTACAATGAAAATCAAATGAAATCTCTAGGTATTCCTTAGATCAGACATGTGCAATTTGTTATAAAAAGTCTACTTATCACACTTTTGCACTGCGCTCTGTTGATGTAAGTGTAAAATCAACTCAACCATGTTATTGCTTGTTGTATATAGCCCACAATCTCACAGTGATCACACTAGTAGGTGGCTGAATTTTAGAGCTGGAGAGTGACAAAACTGTTTATTAAAAACTAAATTTAATGTTCCCTTGGATACGAGCGATATAAAAACACAGCTACTCAACAGTTCGTAACAGTCCCTGATAGAGGGTCATATTTCTCTCCTCTGCTGCTTCAGAATGGAGAAAACTCGACTAATCAAGCATCCACCTACGTGCTACTGCAAAAGAAACAATAAGGAATGAGACAGTATTCACCGGTAGTAGTGGTTACCCATTACTCATTGGCAGTCCAATGGTTACTTTTGAAAAGATTAAGATAATGTACTTCCTCTTTTTTTTAGGAGGCTGAAGCAATGCATTTTTGTTAGATAATAAATGCTGTGGGGAACACATGGCAGCGACAGATTACAGAACAGAAAGCTGACTAAGGATGACAACTTGTGTCTTCTACAGCTACGTTCATATCCATTTTTGGCCTACAGAAGTCCACCTCTCATCCACCCTTCTCTCTACTTGTCCATTTATTCTAACACTGTAGATGGTTTTGTTTCTTTCCACATATATTCTGGCTTGGCTTATCACAGGTATTTATTCTGTTCTTTCTCCCTTCTTTGTTATCACACAGATATATTGATTGATCTCTAAGAGCAGAATACCAACCTAATTCTTTTGAGTTTTAGTGCAGCTTGACTGCCAGGTGCAGGCTAGTAACCATGGTAGCTATAATTCATGTTATCTCCTTCTGTTTTAGCAAGGCTTAAACACACTCTCCGAAAGCATCCTCCTATGCAAGTTGGGACATCCCGTCTAGATAGGTGGACTACTAGAGTGGTGAGAAACTGGACTGATGACTGTGTTCAAAGGGTAGGGGTTATTGGTCTGTACTACACTGGGTGACCCCTCAGGGATCTACCCTGGGACATACTCTGCTTCACATCTGTATCAACCTGGAGGACACAGAACGAGCCCTCATCAGGTTTGCAGGTGCCAAAAGGCAAGTGACTTGCTCAAGGGCAGGGATTCCATTCTGAAGGACCTTGATATGCTACAGGCAAGGGCTGGCAGAACTCGGTGAAATCTGACGAGGACGAAGTCCTGCATCTGAGACAGACTAAGCCCCACAGCAGTACCAGCTGGGGACTAGCCTGGAGGACAAGGACCTGGGGATCCAGGTGAGCATGAGTCCACAGCGCACGTTGGCAGCAATGAAGGCTGACAAAAGACTGGGCTGTATCAGCAAGTGCTGAGCCTATAGACAGAGGGAAATGATTCTTCCCCTTTAGTCAGCACTCATTATACCCTGGGAGGAACAGGCTGCCCATGATGAGCCCTGCACTACAAGACAGATGCTGATAAACTGGAGCAAGGCCAGCAGAGAGCCTCCAAGGTGATCAGGAACTGAAGCACATGACCTGTGAGGAGGGGCTGAGGGAACTGGGCCTGTCCAGCTCAGAGAAGAGATGGTTTCAGAGAGACCCACCAGCACCCTTCTGATACCCGCTGGAAGACAGAGGCCCTCGTTACCAAGGTGCATGGTGGGAAGACAGGAAAAGACATGGTGGGAAGACAGGTTCCCAAAGCTGTTGTCATCAGAAACCTGTTCTGAATTCAGTGTTCACCCTGCTGAGTGGGAGGCTGGACCAGATGACCTCCTCCTCCTGGTCTAAATGATTTTGTGGTAGGCTCTGCGCTCATCGGCAGTCCTCTGTTTTACCCTGTAAAAATAACGAAAACAACTTACCAACCAAAACGACAAGCCTGTATTTGTCATTAGGTTGTCGTCTGTATTTTGCAACTTCTTCGTACGTTGGGATATCTGCTGTGTCATACTGATCGCTCTTCTTGCACTCATACATAGATTTGTTTGTTTTTTTATCTTTTCTGCTAAGACGAAAGCTTCTTCTAAAACCAGCTGCAATAAGAACAGGATTTTTTCAAAGTAAGAAAATAAGTCTTCTCAAAGTATCTGAAAACAGTCTCTTCCAAACATTTGAGGATTGGTGCATGGAATAAAAATATGAATTATACATTTAACAAGCCAGGTCATTAGAATGATAATTTCTCGCAGTTTTAAACTATATCAGGTGCCTATTTAAACTGCAAAATTAAGATTACCAATAAAATCATAACAGTTGTAACAACAAGCTGTAAAATGTAATTATAATAAGTTGTTAACATGTTTAGATAATTTGAGTGTGTTACACATTAGTATGTGTATACAAGGAGATTCATGCAGTCTGGACTCATACCACACTTAACACATTTCTATTAAATCACCACGGCACACAGACATCAAATACAACATATGGTAGAAACACATCTGGTGGTTGAAAGGGTTAATGAGGATTAACTCCTCAAACATTTTTTTTTGTTCTTAGCTCCATGCTGATAGCATAAAAAAACCCTGCACAAAACCTTTTGGAAAGATGTTTAAAAGTAAAACCAAACACTGTTAGTTAAATTCCCAAAACACTATGAAACATCTTAAAGAAAACAGTACCCATCTTATGGATATGTTAGCATGAAATTAAAAGTTAATATTCCTATTAAATTTGCATTTACAATCGCATCAACAGCGTGACTTCTACAGTGCCTATCTAGAAGGCTGGAAATTTCACATGGCTTTTAAGTACACTCAAAGGAGATAATCACAGGCATTTTCAAGCAGAACAGCACAAAACACCCTTCTACACTATATATTAACTTCCAATTTACTCCTCTCTTCATGATTACCTCAGTTTTTCAAATAAATCCTTTACACTGCATTATATTACATTTTACTGGTATCTCTATGGCACCACTTTTGTTGCAGAAGGAACTACAGAAAGAACCACAAAGAAGAACTTGCAAAGCTTATTTCATTATTTGGGGGTAATAATGGAAATCACAAACTACACTTCAAATACTAAAAAATCCCAACACCCCTTCTTATTTTTTCCACCCAGAACATTTCATGGGACAGTAAACGTGTAAACTCTTCGTGACCCCAGATTTTTCAGCAATGTGTTTTCATAAACTTGTAAAAGCACTTATGTTTAGGTGTTTGAGAAGCAATCACGTTACAATTTTTTTCTTCAGGAGGTAGCATCTTGCAAATTCAAGACTCAGTTCTGCAAATATTGAGAACCGGATCTGAAGCGAAATCCTACCAGGCTTAGTTACAGGCTTAGCATCTTGCACACACACGGGGCCACTTAGCAGAAACCTCTGAAGAACCTGGATCACGGAGGACCCAGTTCTTTTACTGATGTGAGCTCCTACAACTATGGGAATTCATTACACGTACATACACACAGAAAGGGAAGAACAATTTCTTTGAGAATGCAGTGATGCCAACCCGTTCATATTCAAAATATGAATAAGTAAAATGAAAACTGATGAAAAACAGGAGAAGAGCTAGGCAGGTTTATAAAGAAAGGTTAAAAGTAACATAGGCATTACAGATACATGAAATGGCTTACAAGTTACCTGAGACCTAATGTAAAGGGCTCCAGATTAAAAGTCAGTCACCCTAAAAGCAAGTTGGAAATTGTTCTGAATTGTTTTCTATATAAGTAATCTCTTTAAGAAAAAATAAAAATAAAAAAAAATAAAAGAAAACTAATTTTTCACCATTCACTACTAAAAAATTGACAGAATAAAGATCTTTGTAATAAAACCTAGAATCCACATATCTGGAAAAGGTAAAAAGCAAGAGTGGAGATCAGATGAAGCTAAAGGCAGTTGTCTCCATCCCAGTTTGGTGTTGACCTTACAAATACCTCCATGCCCCTGACTAGCTGTATCACAGCGCTATTACCGCCAGCTTCTTAGCCCCAGCTTACATGTCAAAATGTGCAGCCTTTAGGAGAAATACCCTTTCTGCAAAACCTTCGTAGCAATTCAACCTCTGCTGTTAGGTCTGAGCAAAACCATTGGTAACTTGCTTCTCTTGTCTCCATCCACATTATTCAGATTTCACTGCCAAGCTACCAGGTGGTGGGTTATTTAGGAATTTCATTCCTTCTTCCCTTAAGAGGAAAAAAAACCCCAACAGATTTTTTTTTTTTAAATCAAAAAGGAGAAAAAGAAGAAAGTCTTTCAAGTGCTGCCTTCAGGCTGATTCAGCCCTTGTCACTTTTGCAGGCTGCATATGAAGCATCACAAAGGCTCGGGTGACACGGTTCCACAGCTAACATGAGTTTCCTTAAAACAGTATTTCTGTAACTGTAACTCACTGGTGAAGTTAAAATTGTAACATTGCTCTGTATTTTAAGAAGGTTCAAGAAGTTGTTCCCCAGGGACTCAGACATTACAGAAAAGCTATTAAATTAATTAAAAAGAACAAACAAGCATGGGAATCAGAGATAACCAACTAGATCTCCAGTAAGGCTGATTTCTCTGCAGCGTGCTGGTGAAGATGCTCTGTAAAACTACTGGGTATTAAAAACCCATGGTATGCTGACTGATTTGTCACTTTATCATCAAAGTTGTGTTTCTCAAAGCCTGACTGAACAGCCCCATACAGAAACCTTGCTTTAAGCAGCTTTCAAACCCCAGGAAAACGTACAGTACGGAGAGAAAGGATGAGACTGTTTGAAACATACCCAACATTTTTATGATACTGCTACTGCATTCCTGGAAACATGATTCTCCCTCTCTCACATCTGCCATTATATGTCCTCACATATGTGGCTAAACTTTACTACCTCCAGAAGCTATTTTATAAAGAACTGTTAATAAATATTTTTTTTATTGAACTCTGCATTTATAACTGCATTATAGTTGGGCAGCTATGACTATGCAAAAAGATTAAGATGAACCGAAACGACATTGTACTTGCAAGGAATAAAAACATTTATGAACAAGAAAAAAAATAATCTGCTAATGTTTACATATTTTACAATTTAGGAAAGATAAGAACAAACTTCATATATTTAAATTAACAATAGTGAAAACTGCTACAAAAAACCAAAACCAACACTGATATGCAACAGAAAAATAAAGTTTCTATAAAATGATTAAGTTTAAAAGTAAATTCCTATAAAGAACAAAGGGAAAATGCATTGCTTGCCCAGAATATTCGATAACATAAGACTCAATGAATATGAAAGGAGCTGCAGGCTACGCTGTCTGGAATATGGATATCAGCAGAGATTAACTTTAGTTGCCAAGTATGCAGACTATAAAATAAAAGGGGAAAATTCTGTCACTAAAGCAACATAAAATTCTCAACACTGAGAAGCTTGCACCAGCTCACGGGGTTCAGCTACACGAGTAGCAGCTCACTGAACATGCAAACCCATAAACTACTGCCGGAACGTAACAGCTTTGGTGAAATAAGAACAGCCGTTGGGAAGACAATATGACGAACAAATGTTCTCAAAACTACAAATGTCTCCAAACCTTCTAACAACTTCTCAACATGAAATAAAAATCAAAAGCTGCTACTAATAAACTTCATTAAGGCCCAGCAACAATCCAAAAGAAACTATTTACATCTCTAAGAAAAAGAATGAAAAAGGCCTAGCAGAAAAGTGTGATCATTCTTTTAACCACTTGCAATAAAGATTTTGTCATCTCAGAACAACGTCCACACATTTACTTAAAGAAAACCACTTGAACTTCACAAAGAAATCCACACTGAAAACAGGCAATGCACGAACCTGTCTCCCCTAAAATATTTTAAAAGGATGCTGATGTAAAAAGCTGTGCTTATTTAGATCTAATTATCTAATTCTAAAGAAGCAAACAGAAGATTGCCTCTATGTTGTGTGAATTTAAATCCAAATACATTCATGAAAGTAGAAAGTTAATTTCTCAAATTCCAAGAAATTACACTAACAGGAAATATCATCATTTATAGTCACCTACACTGCATAAATCCACCACTAAGGCTCCAGAACGCTATCTGGAGCTTATACACGCTTTTGTTCATTTTCATTCATTAAAACAAGTGCTTAAGTGTGTGTTTAAATTATGTATGTTGTTCACTGAATTCAGCCTATTCTTGCAGAACTTGTAGTGAACAAACACTGCTTATTTGTAAATCCATTTACAAGTACTTTTTGTATTCAAATTACCGACAAAAGCAAGTTTGGTACCACTAGGTTTGTACAAACACAATGTTTTTACTAGATATTTCTGGATTTCCCCCCCCCCCGCAAAATACTGGGATTTTTTCATACTGGCTCGTATACCAAGTATTTCTATTGTTACACAGAAACTGCACAAACACAGAGCAGACTCCTTACTCTGCTTGCTTCTGGACCGAGTCCCAGCTTGCACATTTAGACAGGGTTAATAAAAATTTAGATTATGGCTGGATTTTTAAGACAAAATTGAGAATATTAAACAGATGATATTCATCTATATTTACTGTATGTTCATAAAGATTCAAGTAATGTAACTAGAATTTAAGCCTGGCAAAGGCAAACTCCTAATGTTCTCCCCAGCAACTCCTCAGGAAATTACTGCAGAAACATACAGTACTATGCTATAGCTTAAATATTGGAACTTGGTGAAAAATCACGAAATTTATCTGAGTCACTTTAGAGAGGATTCAGAATTAATAGTGGCATAACTTATGGGTGGTGAAGCACTGGAACAGGTTGCCCAGAGAAGCTGTGGATGTCCCATCCCTGGCTGTCTTCAAGGCCAGGCTGGACGACGCTTTGAGCAACCTGGTCTAGTGGAAGGTGTCCCTGCCCATGGCAGGGGGGTTGGAACTAGATGGTCTTTAAGGTCCCTTCCAACCCAAACTATTCTGTGATTCCATGATTCTATTCTATGATAACCTTTGACAGAAAAGAACTGACTCCAAACAGCAGAGACATTCTGCTTTCTGAAAGCTGCCTTTTCCGTTGCTCTCCATGACCACCTCGTGTGTCTGAAGTACCTGTCCTTTCAGAGAGGGTCACATGTTCCCAGAATATCCTGGTTCACAGATTGAAATGCCAAGAAATACAGAGCTCTAAACCCTTAACGAGCCATAAAATCAACTGAAAAATTCAGTAATTGATTTTAGAATTCTTGTAGTTCGTTCGATGTGATATCACACTATCAAAAGCAGCATGAAACATGACTTACTCATTCAGATTTCATGATGTAACTGGTTCATCTATACTGTGAAAACTGTTTCTAGATTTTAGACACACAGATGATTTACCATACTGCAACTTACCTCATACTAACTCTCCACATGCATGAATACATACAAGGTTGTACAGGTCAACCCCTTCATCAACAGTTAAGCTAGTTCAGACTGCTTTGCTCTAGCAACAGGATACAACGGGCAGACAGTCCCACATACAGACACTCAGGTGTCACTAAAACACCCTGAACTTCTCAGTGTGACCCAAGGCCTCCAGTGACAATGTTTTAGGTTTTCTTTTCAGTGTAGTATGTTTAATTAAGACTTTATGTTATAATAATGGTAGAGGCTTGCCTAGAAATTCCTAAGTTACTCAGTAATCAAGGAGTGCCATAAACATCTATCATCCTCCAAGAACATCCAGAAAAATTGAGATGCTCAAGATTCACTACATAGTACTGCAAAACACAGGTGGACATTCAGAATAATCTGTTTTCAAAATTCAGACATATTTATTTTCCCACTCTTCAAAAAAAGCAACAGGCAGGAAAAAAAAAGTTATTTTTGAAGGTCTTCACTAACCCTGGGATTGCAGGAATATATACTCATACCAGTGGAAAAGAAAGAGGCCTCTCCTAAGCAGGAAGGTGGACTGCAGCAGTTAGACATTGTACTGGCTCTTCTGTTGCTAACAGAGGGTTTATAAAATGTCTTTGCCTAGGACTCCTTTACCTTACAGACTATCCCAGTTTCAGCGCTTGCACAGTGATGAAAGGATTCTTATTTGCCACCTTCATTCTCAAATAAAGCAGCAGCCCACTAAGATCTGATTGCAAAACCATGACAGTCTCATCTTGAGAATTCATGCGCTCCCATATTTGCAGACAGAACATAAAGATGGGGAGGAAAAAAGGTCTTTTCTGTTTCAAATAGAAGATTTGGTAAGAAAAAAGCAGTTCACCTGGAATCACATCCAAAGTATCATTTTCCAAGCATACTTGAATCTCTCAATACAACTGAAATTCAACATTAATTTAGCTGATGAACTAAGAACGATAAGAAGTTTATTTTCAGTACAATCGGCCACTCGTTGCACAAACACCTGATGAAATAAAACCACACTAAGGTTTCAGGGAAAGGTCAAGGTTCCTTCAGTTACACAGTTTGCGTGTGGGCAGTTTATATACCACATTGAAAACCAGCATCCTGCAATGTGAAAACCATCTCTTAATTTACAGTACTGGCCTAGGGTGTTTCAGTGAGCCCAGTAGCCTGGATGCACTAAAGCACTTTGACATGTTTCTTCCCATTCCTCTTGTAGTAGGAGGATGAAAGCCTTGGGAAAAGGGCTGGTTGCCACAAAAAAACACGCCAGCCAGCCTTCAAGCTGGCAGGAATTCTGGCCAGTTTCAACCAAAATATTTTTACATAGCTTTTAAAATGGCACAAATTAAAAGTTGAAACATATCATGGAACATTCACCTTTTTTTTAAATGTTACTTTTGTTTGAAATTTGGAATCTTAAAGCTGAAGCCAAAGGACTCCTTCCCCCCCCTCTTCCCCCGTCCCCGCAACGATACATTAGGCTCAGACTAGCTTTAAAGCTATATTTAAGCTACTGAGTTATTATGACTTATTTTATTCTAAAATGTGGAAAAAGAACTGGTGCCTGCAAATCTGCTTTGTACTCTCACTGAATCCTCCCAAAATTGCTAGATGTACAAAGAAAGCGAAAGCAAAACTTGGATAAAACCTTGGAAGTGTCTTTAAAGACTTTCTCAAACATTTTACAACACAGTAACCTTTTTGTTTCAATAAACACATTGTTTACTTAATGTACTTTAAAAATCAGTATTTTCCCAGATTCATACATACTTTTTATTCTGACTTAAAAATCAAACCAGTGTTTTAGTAGCTTGTGTTTAACCAGATGAACTAATACACTACATAAATCCTTTATGTCAAATCCAATGAGCCATTTTTAATACCTTAATATTCATGCTTTTCTCATGCAGGGTAAAGACATTTGTATGCAGATTACCCCCAAAAGCAAAGTGGACACAGTAGTTCCAGGGAAAAGAAGCTGAAAGAAAGGGAGAAATTGTCTTTTGTAACCAATTGCTCACCTAGATAGGATCCACTGTTGTGACCAGCACATTCAGCATCTTCTGCACGAAGGGTAAAAGCATACAGAATAAGAGCCAAGAAATAAAGCAGAATAGTTAGAAGCCCGGCAAAAAATACAGAAGAAATTACTTAAAAAATGACAATGGTACAAAGCATAACATTAAAAAGCCTTCAGTAAGCCATTTTCTCTAAAAACATAAAACAACATTTATTGTTTTATATTTTAGCTGGATATTCTGGAATTTTGCAGCATGCACACTGATCTTTTTACCTTTTCGAGCAAAACTTGTGATGACAGCAAACATTCTAAAAAGAACTCTAACACTATTATTCACACTTTATCAGTTAATAGAAAATATGATGCCACTTAAAAGAAAGCAAAATGTATTTGATGTAAATCAAGCTTTTTTTTGTAAATTATACATTATCAGACTTCAGCTTTAAGTTTTGGCTCAGTGGATTAGACAGAAAGGTTTTTGATCAAAAACACATCCTCTCATTTGATATAAAATAGCTATAATGTATATTTTTACATGCCAGAGGCCCTTTGATCAAAAATATGAGCTACAATTTCTAATGCCTTTATAAACAAAGGCCTCAAGTTAAAAAAAAAAAAAAAAAAAAAATAGAAGAGATCAGCTGCTATTACTTTAGCATATGCTGCAAGGGTAACAGCAACCGGCTACACTCAGAGGGAAAACAGTAAAGATGATACTACATGGATGAACTCTCTATCATCTCAGAGAAATACTTTGTCAGTATTAATTAGAAATGCAAGACTTCTCATGGCCATACAACGAAGTCAGAACAATCTCTTTCCAACACAGCCCACCCAAGTTTTGCTGTTATTTTATGATACCACTTTTCGACATGTATCTTCCAGAAGTTCAAGAAAGAGGGAGAAAGCCATTTGAAACAACAGTCCGAATTGCTGATCTTCACATGAAGCAACTAGGAATATTCTGGTGTTTTTATCCACTTTAAAAAAATGATTCACTGTATTTGGTGGCGACATAGAAGCATTATATGTGTAACATCTTTTAGAAACACTGGGCTATATTCAATTTAATTCTAAACACATGTTCTCTAAATAAAAGTATTGGGCTATGCAGGGAAACTTTGTACATGTACCTTCAATTTCCTCTGAGAAGCACAAAGGAAAAATAGGAAAGGAAATCGTTAAATAGAGTGAAAACATAACTGAAGAAAGAAAAGTTAAATTGAAGAAAAAAAATGCACCTACCACACTCAACCGCTTCCTCATCTTAGAACAGCCAAAAAAACAAAGTATCATTGTTTAATACTTCATAAATAGGAAAAAAAAATCAGCTATGTAAGCTACCCTAAAATCCTCTTGATAGCACCTATTACATTGAGGCATATACCAACATACCGGCACTGAGCTTAACGGACATGTTTAAATACACAGAGTTAGAAAAGAACCTAAAAAGACATTAAAATACCATGTGCACTTCAGATTTCCTATATCAGATTCTTCCACTGTTTATTTGGTAGCAATGACCTTACCCAGTTGTCATGGAAGATCTCTTTGGTATGAAATGCAAAGTTCGTTAATTCCCTTTAATCAGTCTTAACCTAGAATTTCTAAGAATCACTACCATGAACATGATCTCAGTGCTTTTCTGCACTTACAGTAACAGCTGCTGCTGCCCTTGGAGCTGGGTTTTGGAGAGGTGAAAACATGCTGAAAGAATGTATATATTCTTTTTCTCTCTGACACTATCCTAATAAAACGGATCTACTTAAGACTTTCTGCTTACCTAAAGTAAGCCAGTAAGTTTTTGCCTCCTTGATAGTGGAAAACATACACTTTTACAATCAGCTGTGGCTTTGACAGAAAACCAAGAGAAATATAATGATTTTTTGTTCATAAAGATGTTATATATTAAGGTCTAGATGGATAGAGATTTTACAATCTACATCTCATTCAAATTTCCTTTGGAATCTGGATAAATATGCCTAAAATATAGACATTTCAAAGAGTTTCCGCAAAGCATGTCTTTCCTTGAAATGCGAATAAATTATTCAAGAGATATTTTATAATCTTTCATGTGTAACCAAACATAGTCTAGGTCAAGTGTCTCCTGCCTATGTGACTACACAGAAGAGCTTCTCCCATTTCATGTCCTGAAATGGATGCAAGAGTCTCCTCTGCCAGGGGAAGAATACTGTTCTGCAGAATCATTTCTCGGTACTTTTTTTCTTGAGGACTAATGTTTTAAAATATCCACTTGGAAGACTTCCCTGAATCCTCTTTAAAGTTTATTTCTACACTGGAGGTGACCATACGGTTTCAGTAGGCTGGAAAGTCCTCTAAGGTGAGCACTGCTTTGCTGACCACATCTGGTGTCTTAAAGGAGTGCCGACAGTTTTGTGAGTTGAGAGTGGAAGTGTTGGATCCTTTTTCCTCTCCTGACCTTAAAAGCTCCCAGCTCTTGAAGTGACAAACACCCTAAAGCTGGACCCAGCACGGCAGGCTGGCTTCCAGGTACTATTTCTTTCTCCTTCTCTGGGCTGAGAGACCTCTTACACCTCCTGATATGTATGACAAGTTTTTTCTATATTTACATTTCCGTGACTTTCAACAGGCTGCAGCGTATCTCCTGACAATAAGACACTAATGCTCAAAACCAGTTCACATCAACACACCTAAGTAGTCTCCTGGACGCAACAGAATTATTTGACTTACGTAGTGGCTGTGCATTTTAAAGGATTCTGTTCGGTATTTTATCACTGGAAACAGGAAAGTCCCCATGGCAGGGGGGTTGGAACCAGATGATCTTTAAGGTCCCTTCCAACCCAAACCATTCTGTGATTCTAGGAAGGTGCAAGACTGCACCAGGAGAAAAAAGGGGTCTGTGGACACACAGGTCCACCCAACCCTGACCACTGCAGACGTTCAGAGGAGACGACCTGCACGTGTGGGAGACGGTGGAGCGACAGCAGCAGGGCTGAGAACAGCTAAGGGAACCCAGGCTTCTGGGCTACCCCTGCTAGGAAAGGGAATGGTCTTATCCATAAATCAAAGACGTCAGAATTCCCAAGGGACCCAGCTGTCCCCAGAGCGCACAAGCCAAAATGTCTACAGGCTGAGGTTTAATGCTGAGATAAAATGCAGGAGTTCTGAACTCACTGTGTTTTGTTAAAAATCTTCCTCCTTAGTACTGCTCTTGGCTTTCTTGGACAAATCCTAAGGTCTAAGAGAACAGCCTATAAGGAAAAGATGTGGGTGTCTGCAGCCTAACGCAGCTACAAAACAGTCATCGACATGCAGCTCCCAATTTGAACTTTACAGGGAACTTTACCAGGGCTATTGCCTGTCCCTGCTAAAGCCAGAGGTTATTTACCAGGAAACCTTGCCCTGTGATTCACCACCAGCTAAGACAGCTCTGTGTGTTTGAAGGAGTTGTACGCAACAGCAGATACATGCCTCAAGTTCCAAAGTTGAGAGGCATGGGAAATTGGGGTACATCTCAGCCAACAGTTTCACTAACTTGAAGTGGGGTGTGAAAGTAAATATTTGTGTTTATCTGGAAGGAACAAATAAGAGACTAAAAGAGGACAGAGGCTGAAGTGGAAGAAATCAGGAAATTTCCACTGATAAAGCAATTCCTAGTTGCTTTATTTATTTATCAGGAAATCTGAGGTGAAGTAGGAAAATAAAAGCAGTGACAAAATAAAAAAAACCCTGTAAGGCAACCTGGAGCAAATAAAACACTGCAAAAAGAATAAATATGATAGATTAAATGTAGTTGGGGAAGAAGGGAGAGGAAGTTACAAAGAAAATAGTCACGGAACAGGCTTCATGGAACAGGCTTATGAAACAACAACAAAGCAGTACCAAGACATAAATGGGAAAAATGAAATAGGAGACATGAGCACAGTGGAAGCTTAGGAAGCGGGTATTTTTATTCATTTTAGAATTATTTCAGTGTAGCCAATATGCTAAACTATAACAGCGCAAAACAGCATCACACACCATATTTTTCTATGTATTTTAACTAAAATAGATTAAGATTTGATTTTGGGGGCCTCACCAGTGTCACTCCAGGAACTTCCTCAACTCTTTGGAACAATCCAGCACCAGATTAAAATTTTTAGTTTTTGCTGACTTTCTTTCAACAATATTTCCATCAAAGAATCTTACTTCAAGGTTTCCCAGTGTAAAGTAAGATCCTGCAGCTCTGTTCTAGTTTCTTATCACAAGTAAATTACATTATCCCATAAATTCCACTTCATTCTAGTAAGCAAGAAATTGTGACATTCAACGATCTGCATTACATCAAACACACCTGATTTTTTACTGATGAACAGCCCCACGCAGCAATCAACATTTATACTGTTTTGCAGGTTTTTATCCTACAGAGTGCTGTAGATAGAACAGTCATGTAGATATACACTCACGCTACAGGAAATCTAAGGAGTTCTAATTTAATCCTCTCATAGCATCATCAGATAAGAGTATCTCTAACAACATAATTTGGAAAATGAAGAAGGATAGTCTTGCGGTGAAGGACAGAGCAAGAGTTTATGAGCTCCATTTCCACTTCTGTCTCATGTGACCTCGACTCAAATGTCATCCAGCTTCAGGTTTCCTTAATTTCTCTGTGGTAGCAGGAAGTTAATATTTGTAAGGACAGGAGACTTCTGAACGAATGTGTTAATGTGCTAATTGAACTCTATAGGCCTGACTTATTTTTTGTTTTCACTCGTAGCTACCTGCAGGTGAGCAATCAAGTGTCAAATACGAAGACAAAAAATACTGAGAAGAAAGGCAGGGTTAAGACTGTGCAACAATTGTAACAAGCAAAAGAGCTCTACTATACATTTATCCTCAATGTTTGGTCTCCAAATACAAGTGGTACAAAGCCTTCATTCTTTTAGCCTGTTTAAATTCTTTTGTTGGCAGAATATGATCTTCAATTCACAAGACACTCATCTATGGATAAACTGGGTTACATCTTGTTTGAATGAACACCATTTGGCTGCAGTTAAATATTTCCTCTTGCTCGTACGATGCCAATCACATATGGTAAATCAAAATTGAAAGTAAAATGGGTTTTAAGCCCTAGAAAAACTATATGATGATGACTTTGCCACAGTAAGCATTTACATTTAGCATTAAATATATGGAACCAATGTATTTTCATGGAAAAGACATCTCTGAACAGCTCTGTCATATATGCTACATACATATACATATTTATTTATAACTATACACACAGGGTATGGATATACACATACGCTGCACATGTTAACAGAAGTTATAGGCTGCACTACTATAAAATATAAAGTTACCAGTAATTTTCATACCCGAGACAACACATATATAACATAAGAATAAACACAGTAACCACTGTGAAAGCAAAATTATGCTGAAGGAATGTAATGTCTTGGCTGATTACTGTAGTTTATAACAACTGCAGAACAGTAAGTAATTCGGTTGTTATTCAAAGGAATTTACCTTTTTTTTTCCCCCCCTCAAAATAAAGGTGATCACTGTTTTAACTACAAATTGAAGGAAGCTACAAACGCAAGAACGACCATGCTTCTTGGCAATGACTGTTACAGTCAGAGCATGGGTCGCCTTTGTGTTCAAATTAACAGACTGGTAGCTATCGAACAAATTAATTCTTCCCCGTACCGAGTCTCACATCACTCCTAATTAGTGAGGATGCTGCAACAGGAGAACTCGCAGAGCCAGCTCTGCCTACAAAGTTGTGCCCAAGCTAAGGTGACCTCCTAAAGCCAGGAATGCTGTTAAGCAGTACTGAGGAATAGCATGCGAGCAGGTTTCTGCAGAGCTGGCATTGAGCAGTGGCTCACAAGCTCAGACACACCAAAGGTGAGCGCATGCAGTCAGGCACACCTCGACCGCCCCTCCCTCTGCGTCCCACACAGCTCCTGCGCACCCCATGCCACCTGTACTGCACGTTCACCATCCCATCGTGTGGAGGGTTAGTCCTACTCAGTCTCATGCTCCTCTGCTCCTTTACTTTCATTCCATTTTCCTATTCTCTCTTCTGTGTTTTTCTTTCTTGTAATTTTTTCCCAGTATAATTTTCCCATAGTATTAATGCACAGCACTGCTTTTGGCTGAAAAAGCATTGCTCTTAAGTACTGAGAAAAACAATGAAAATGCTTGAGAGGTTTGTTATCCCTCATTTCTGCACTAACCCAGAGCCTGGGAAGTAACTATCAATCTCACCAGTGGGTCAGCATACGTAACTGCCACTTACCATGTGCTTTTAAAGCTTAGCAACTGTAAATGCTGAGCTTACTGAGCTTTTCTACCAACACTAACAAAACAGGTCAGAGTTCCTACTAGCAATTTTCGCATTCACCATTTCCAAAACTTCAACAAAACAAGTATGTTAGTGTTTGATTGAAACATAATCAAGAAATGACTGAACTATACTACAAATAGTAACTACAGTAACGCAGAATACTGTTAATTGCGTAATCTAATCATTTCAAAGCCCATCCTCTTTGGGATTTTTGCCTAACAGGGTTTATGGGCAGCTTTTGTCCATCTGTTCTTCCGTTGCCCTTGTTGCAATACATTCTCCTTTTCTTCATCCTCAATATGAAATTTCACTTCCCTGCTTCGCTCTCTATTTCTTTGTTCCAGCTTTTTCTGCATCTTCCTCTCAATGTAAAACCATCTCTCGTCAGCTTAGGCTCCACCTATATTATAATTTTCCTTTGACCTTACTCCCACATACCATCAAACTATGCACCTTCTCCACTTGCAAATGAAAAGACGTGGTTTCACTTACCTTTCACTATGGATGCTTTGCCCCCTCCTCCAGAGTACACATGACACGTTAAAGGTTTTTCACTTTGACTAGTGCAACGTGAGAATGATTCTGTTTCACCTTTCAAGAAAATGTCTAAATTCTGGAGGAGGTGTGTGTATGTATTTTCCACAAAACTGAAGTATTGTACTTAGATTCACTTTACACATAGACACAATGAAACAGTTGGCTATTGAAGCAAAATGAAAAATTGGCATTTCCATTATAAACCGATCCTTTCTTGATTTATACCTAGGCTGTGTTTCTGGTTTTCTCAGGGAAAGTAATTCTTTCTGGAAAAAGTTTGGTGGAAAGTATCCTCTACTCTCTTGCCTCAAGGTGTGTATACATACAAGCATCACCAGAAAAGCCCACTTTTATTTTGCCTCAAATTTATGATACACAAATATGCGTACAGATAAACAACCTCACACAACAAGCACTCCTAGGCTGAAAAGAGTAAAAAAAAAAACAAATTGGGAAATAGGAAGGAAGCTTCCCAAAAGTAATCAATCTAGCTCCTTGCACGTTTTGAAACATACTTACTTATCAAAGCAAATTGTGATGGGTGTTAAAGGTACTGTAAATACTATGTTTCAGTAACTCTGTGTTTCAGAGAGCTCTTTGGTTTCTAGACAAATACAACAGTCCTTCACAGCTGCAGAAGTGGCTTGAGATGAGAAGAAAAAAAAGTTGTAGGATACTTCTTGTATGTTACATGATTTTGACTAATTTTTAGATTAATTTCAAGGAGGAGGACGCTACCACCCTGGAAACCCACCTAGGAAACCTCAGCTGCCTCACATTGTCTGGGTATTGAGGAAAAGAGTATTTTTCCTTGATTCTCTCTATTAGAATCA
This sequence comes from Eurypyga helias, assembly GCF_000690775.1. NCBI lineage: Eukaryota > Metazoa > Chordata > Aves > Eurypygiformes > Eurypygidae > Eurypyga > Eurypyga helias. Next base: position 52,298 of record NW_010226086.1, read on the forward strand.
AACTCATATACCCAGGTTTCTTCCTCATTACAGAATGTGGGATCTGTGGAATGAGGTGACTGAACAGAGCAGGCCAACACCGAGTGCTACTGACCACATCTCAAGAAAGCTCCCTAGTGCAACCCCCAGTCCTGTCAGGAAAGGGACTTTTAGCAGCTCTGTGTAAGTCAACAGGTTTGTGTCTTTGGGAAGCTATCAGGACATCAGCTGGCAAATTGCCCTGCCCCTCTAAACTGCTAAGGAAGTTCAGGTCATACGATTGGATGGGACCAACCACAACAGCAAGCAACCTCTCAAAGTACATCTAGTGCAGGAAGATCTACAGAACATCAGTTTCCTCACACAATTATTCTTCCCAAACTTGGGAGAACCCTCTGTCAAGCTGATGGTCTGTAGCACAGGATTAAAAAAGAACCAGACCAAATCAGCCATTACCAATTTCCCAGCTCCTTACACAGAAACTTGTTAAATAAAAATTTAGAGGACAATGACCAGTGGGCCAGACCCCACAATACAGCAAAAGGCTAAAAAAAAAAACCAACCACCAAAATCAGACCCAGCAGTCCTGTCCAATTTCCTATTCTCTGTGTCACCTTCCTTACGTGTTTACAATACTGGCAGTATGCTGTTTGTTCAGCAATGCACGATTTTCCAGCATCTCCCAGCTCTGGCAAGGCGACTGCTGCACACAAACACGCACATGCCTTCCACATCTCTCAGCTTCACCGTGTGCTTGCTAACAGGAAAACACTGCCTAACTTCAGAAAGATCACAAGGGCATGGAATTTCCCAACTTACATGGAATCTTCTTGAAAAGCCAAGCAAGTGGAAGGTTTTCCTCAGAGCAACTCTAGAAAACACCTAGTCAAACCATTCTTTTCTATAGCTGAATTCTGGTCCTTAAAATGCCTCCTCTAGGAAAGCTCTGAATTCCCTCCCAGTAGTAAAAACATGTTTAGTCTTTGAATAAAGGGATGGACCTCTACTTAGGACAGCACTTTCCCTCTTCCAGATGTAGCAGCAGATTGTTCTAAGAAATTATGAACAGAGAAAATGCCAAACCTACATTACGCTGCATTCTCTCTTCCTCCAAGAGGCACCACTGCCTTCTAGATGGTGCTCAGCTGGACCTTGCTTTGTTTAAAGAAAGTCAAATAGAGAATGGTAACAGGCATACTACTTGACCCTAAGGGTCTGTCCAGTTTTGAAGGAAAGCAGGAAGAGGAACTCTTCTCCCTTGTTTAAGGTAGTTCAGGCAAAGTCAGCGGAGACAGCAGAGATAACAGTAGTAGGCATTGTACTGTGGGTCTCCTTTGGGCTGTAATTTTGGCAGTTCCCAACCAAGTTCAGGCTGCCTATTTGGAAGGGTGAGATGCATCTTGTAAAACCTTTCACTTGAAGGTCACTAAAAAGATGCAGTCCATTACAAAAGGAATCATGCAGTGTTGCTGCAGCAGCTGATTTACCTCTTCAAAAGCATCAGTGCCACCTTAATTGAAGGCTCTTGTTGAGGGTATTATCCAGATTCAAGAACAGTGGAAAGAGAGAAATAGCTATACCCTGGGATCAGACACTTTTCCAAAACTGGGGCAGAGCAACTTGACCTAGAACCTAGAAAAACAACAGGTTTACTACAAACTGGAGGAGCTCCTCTTTGTTTCTAAGATCTGTGTAAATTAGAAAAGCTATAGTGCAATCATTGAGTCTGTTATTGCAATTACAAAGCTAATCAAGAGTTTTGGAGTTAACAGTAGCATTAGGGCACACAATCAAATAATGAAATTGAATGAATGATAGAAAACGCAGATTATTAGAAAAATAACAGTAATTTTCAAACTTCAGAACACAAAAGCCGTAGCAGGGAGTTAGGAAAATTGCAATAGGAACTCAGTGAGAATTTTTAAAGTTAAAAGCATTTAGTTTTGCACTTAGTGTGCCAGCATCCACTGTTTGCCATCATATCCATACTTTTTGTTTTAGTATTAGAGAATGAAAGATGGTTGGAAATTTTAGACCACTTTCTGAATATTTACAGTTGAACTCACAAACATGTTTGTATTTAAGATTTAGATCCTACTGAAGCGTGATAGTGTCTTACATTGTACTCACTTTGTTATGAGCCTGTACAACTGAAAGAAATAACAGGTCAAGTGAAATATGCAGTAATACTCAAAACAGATGTTGATGTAAATTCCAGTGGAAAGATAATGTTTGTTTCTATGTATGTGCTTTCTTAGAGCTTATTTGTCTTATCCTGGGCAACTACTGTATTTAAAAGCATAGACTATTACAAATTAATTTGTTTAAAAAACAGGAAGAAGTGGTTAAGCGTGTCGAATGTCCTGACTTTTAAAAATTTGTACTTTCACAGAACACAAAAAATCAACTATATAGGGTAGAGAAGGGGAGACTATCTGACCTTTTATCTCACTCTCAATATAAATTTCACTGTATTGATGCAGTCCAAATTATATAAACTGTTGAGCCAATTCTGTACTATTTCAACAGGAAAAGAACACTCTTCAACCTTTGAAATATTATATATCAAAACATTAATTGGGCTCGGTGCTCCAAAAACAGTCAGAGGGTTGAGAAAAACTGTTAGCTGCTTTTAAAGCTTTTAATTTCAGTTCTTATATTTATTTTCCTACTGATACAATGTGATCAAGAAGCTATTGTGCCCAGGGGAAATGCATCCTGTAGTCACAGAGCTGAAACAAACTGCTATTTTATAAGGTTAGAGATCTGAAGCACGATTTCTATTCCAGGTTAACATACTTACATGATTTTCTGTTGGAAATTTTCAGTGGCTGAATCTGCACTTCTGGTCTTCTTAGTGCAAATCTCCTATAAAATGGGAGGTGGTAGGGGAAAGACACAAACTCCTCAGTTTTCACTGCAAGTTTGGGATTAATAAACACTTAGCATCATGAGACTTTTGCAAATTATGCAGAAGATTTTATAAGAAATTAACTTAAAACAATGCAATCTATTCACTATCTAAAAAAGTTAGATCTTCAGCCTCAAATTTTTGTAAGCTCTCCAAAACCTGCTGCAGTTCTTCCTGCACAGTACATCAGTATGAATACAGATACTGATGTGCTATTTTCCATATGTTTTTCCCTTCAATCTGGATCGGTGTTATCCTATCAGTTTTTGTCATTATTAATTCTAGCCAGACAAATAAGGAAATCCAAAGCATTTCAGCAACAGGTTTCCAAGTTCAGCTGTCTTGCTACACATGCAGGTTTACCATACCCATGTAATCTACGAGCATTACGTGTGACAAGTATGCTAATGTAACAACTCAGCAAATAGGTGCCTTCTCTTAGTATAAAAAATAATGAAACTATGCTTCTCAGTAGCTCACCTCTCCTGGAAATGCTTTGAAGGGATCAAGCCTGCTCTGGGATTGGCATCACCTTCGTGCTTGGCCTGCCACCAGGTTGCATCATCCTGGCTCATGATCTGAAGGATATCTCCTTTTCTGAAAGCAAGTCCAGCTTCTTTACAAGGAATTGCTTTATCCTCATTAGGATCATAGTCAAACAGGGCTCTGATAAACATCTGAAACAAATCGTGTATTATCTTTAGAATCAAAATATTAAATGTAATCCAAAGCTAATCTCCCTTTTTTGCCTTTACTGTTCAAAACCATTGAACTAAATAATGTAAAGCAATAAACATTTACAGCTGTAAAACATCCGTATGGATGTCTAACATTAGAAGTTCATAAGGGAATGTTAAATTCATTGCTTCTGTAGTAAAAGCTCTATGATTCAAGGCAAATAGGACTTTGCAGGTGAACAGTGTGCCCACAGGGGCACCAGAAGAGACGATACTTTTGAACTAGGGTGCTATCAAGTGTCTTCTTCCCAGTGTACGATGGAAGAAAAGGAATACTTGGAAGCAAGCCAGGTCCTCGCAGAAGACAGAACATTACCTCTGTCAACTTCATGGCTGTAGAGTTAAGGCTTAAGAACCATGTAAGACCCCCTTGTAAATCCAGCACGTGAGTACTGAAGTGTACAGTGTGCTACACATTGTCACATTAGAAAAACTGAGTCCTGAGGCATAAATCTCATCCTTGGTTCTGTCACACAAGCAAAAAGTATCTCTCCTCAGCATAACAGTTACTGCAATAGCTTCTGAAATAGTCTTCCTACCTTGCCTTCCTTCACTGGCATTTCTTCCTTCACGCTAGGTATAATTTTAAATGTAATTGCTCCTTGAGACTGAGCCTGGTGAACAGTTGAACAGAAAATAGACAGAATTAAGCGGTACATTTCAAAGAAATCTTAAAAGGAAAAGGAATTCAAATTAATACTCAAATATAATGAATCTAGCCTCTCCCAGACGTGATCCATGGAGTCTTACAGCTTCACCATACCAAACTTTGCATTGCAAAGATTAAAATAGCCACTTGAAAGGCTCAGCCTTATTACCTTAACTGGTGGGCAGAGATGGACTGTTAAAAACCGAGACCTGCATGTTTCAGAGGTCCCAATTCTGCACTGAAAGCAGGACCAAATGTTACAGCTAAAACATATACATATTAGAGGCAACCACTGGACTCCTGGCACAGTTTGGATATCCCTGGAAAAATCCAACTAACATTTCATTTTTCAAAAAAAACCCACGATAGAAAAATTCAAACAGAGTTGTGCCATATTTATCATGTAAAACTACTGGGGGGGATTATTCTTTTGGCAACTTTAACAAACTAAAAAAGAAAAACATATTTGAATAGACTATGTGTACTAAATGGAAAAAAAGCCCTCCACTATAAATCTTAAAACAAGTTAGCCATCATCAACCACCTCATCCATTCATCTTTCCCT
>NW_010226086.1:57151-68418 GCF_000690775.1 Eurypyga helias
TGGCTGCATTTTACTTATTAACCACAATATATTCCCACTGCCTCAGTGACATTTTGCTATTGAAGGAAGTGCTAATCAGCTGGAGACTCTGCTACTATTGCATGCAGCCGACAAGTTTCATAAAACCAGCAGAGTGCAACAGACAGCCAACGATTTCAGCAAAATGGAAACAGGCCTGTCCACTACCAAGCGAGACATACTTCAGCCGGCATGTCTGCGATCCAAGAGCTCACTGTTTGACAAGCAGCAGCCAAGTTCTTATTTCACCAGCCGTAGGACTGGAATCAATATTTCTGCTACTTTTGAAACAAGCTCTAACTAGCTTTTTTGGTTTATACTGTACCTCAAGGAGGTAAATGGGGAAATTGGTCACACCTTTTCTAGTGCTATTGTGTTTCTAGAGATTTTTAAATATTAATTTTTGCAGGAAAATATGTTTCTGTAGGGAACACAAAACCATAAAGCAAGTATGAATTATCAGCAGACTAACACTTGAATCATCTCGGTTATTGAACCGAAACTCTCAGACAGCCACTCAATCCAGCAGGACAGCAAGGTATTTATGTATATAGAAATGCCTGCACCATGAATATACAGAGCTGTCATGACCCTCATCAGTTTCTTTGCTGTAAAGATATTAAATATTTCTGAAAAAGTCTAAATTACTTAATTTGCAATAGTGCTCCATAAGTGAGTAATTAGGCTGGCTTTAGAGATTGTGTAGGATCAGAGAAGTGCAAACACCATCAAATATATGGCTATATACTGCAAATCCATATAAAGTATAATGTTAATATACTGGTATTACAGTCTATCAAGTACATGTATTCTGAATTAATTTCCATACGGAGCTAATGCGTTATTAATGAATACTTTTAAAATAGTTCAAATTCAACAAATCATGGTGTGCCTTAAAAACTGTAAATCATACGTTGAGGTCTGCAACATTCTGCACCATATTTATAGTCATTAACTCTGCTCAAAATATAAGTCTGATTTTTTTTCTTGATTCCCCTAAATTGATTTAAAAGTTTTCTGGTATTTACCAAAATTTGTATTATTTCTTCAGGTTTTTTATCATCTACAGGAATCCCATTGACTTCCCTCAGTTCGTCACCAACGTGAATAAGACCTACAGAAGACAAAGAAGAGTTGTTAAACTGTAGTTTCTTATTATACACAAAATGCCATTTAACATTCAGCTTTCTTCTCCCTTGTTCACCCACCTTAAGCTCTAACTTAAAAGCAGGAATGTATGATGAACACAACAGCTACTGTCCTCACAGATAAGTCTGAGATGGTTGGTTTACTCGCCTCCCTTCCCTCCTCCTGAAAATTAGTACCATTTCTCTACGACTTTTCCAGACTTTTACGCAGATGTTTGGAAAAGTCTATGCCAATTCTTTTTCTATTCATACAACTTCCTTATTGTTACACAGCTGCAAGTACTGCAAAGATCACTTAGGCCACGAGTGCTAATTTGTGGCACAAATGCTTGTTAATTTAACAATATATATATAGATTTACTCCATTACCCCAACTAAGTGTGAAACACAGCTCTCCACATCTCTGCAGTGAAAAGAAGCACTTCACACTATAATTCAGGACCTCTTGCTTGAGTTCTTGCAGACTTTGAGCATCCCAAAATAAACAATGGTAGTCAACGATGTGCTTGTATTTTGAGGATTACTACCTGAAACTCCAAATGCAACCATCCTAAGCTCCTCCATCAGCAGGATGCAATCTTGGAATATCCCATACTTTCTAAGTGGATGTCTTCAATTGGAAACAAACCATGATATCTCAATAAAAAACACCCCTGTATCTGCTAACTCAAAGATATCTGGTTGCAACTGAAATGGGGAAAAAGTTCAGTATGAATACTTTCACTGGTACTGAAATACCACTTTGGAAAATTGTTCAGGCCTCCAATACTTTTGTTTGCGGTAGTGGATGTATTTTATTTCTACAAAACGTGCCATTTTATCTCATTGTGTTCTGAGTTCCAGAACTGGAATGGCTAGTGCCAAGCAGCAACACCTTACCACTTCTATCTGCAGCACCTCCACGCATTATCCTGGCCACCACAATTGCACCGCTATTTTCATCCCTTTTGATAGTAGCTCCCTTGGGTAAAAAAAAAAAAAAAAAAAAGTTACTCAGTTAATCTCCCCACCATTTCAACGCACTACACTAAAACACACTTACTATGTAAAACTGCAACAAGCTGACTTGGATCTACAAGTGAATGTCAGAAACGATACCTGCTCATGAACACAATATACAAAATGAGTTGCTGTATTACCATACTTCTGACTGGAAGTCACCTTTGAAGAGTGACTGATGCATTCTGTATGTACACAGCTTTTTTTAAAAGAAGGAAAAGTGATAGAAAAGGTTTACTTTTCAACTTAATGTTAACTGCAGCGTACCCTAGTTGACACTACTGCCAAAACCATGCTTAACTACTGCTAAAAATTGATAACTGCTGTTCCTACATTAAAATAGGCCATGTTACATTCTATGGGTGCAAAAAGTTTATCCGTGTTCATAATTATTGCACTCCACACCCAGAACTGCCTGTGCACCCGGTGACCATCACTTTGTTTTACAGTGCTATCAATAAACAAACACGACTGAGAAATGCCTCTGCACGTCAGGGCTCACCTGGAATCCCCACGGGACAGAAATGCAGAGGAGGGAACATTTCCTGAGTGAGTCAAGACTGTTTTCATACATTACACAAACACAGGGCAAGGCATTTAGGTAAAATGACATCATGTCGTTAAATTTCCAGCAAACAGCTGTCCAGATGAGAAAAATGCCTTTGTAACTAGAAGCATGAGGGTGCGCTGAAAAGAAGCACAAGGTGCTGGGGAAGCAGCAGGCAGCAGCAGTGACAAGTGAGAAGGGAAGGGACGCGGGGGCATGGAGCTGCTGTCTACGCTGCGGTGCCAGTCCTTCCAGGCAGACGGGAAGGAGCGAGGGGGGAAGTGCTGCCCCTGCTCGGGAAGCGAGAATCCACAGAATAACAAGGGGGATGTTGGCTAGATATGTCATACTGAACAGTCACCTCCAGAGAGGGTATTTTATCCAGTATTTTTAAAACACATGATAAAAGCACCTCCTGGGCAACCGATTTTTACCTCCACATGCTCACTTGGCCATGTTAATGTCATTAGCTACTTGCGATATCTCCAGTTTTGTTAATTTACAGAGAAGTTAAGGACTCTGGCAGGTAGGTCAGTTTTCTGAAAATTTCCAAATCTGTGCTCAGTGAAGGAACACTACTGCTTCACCTCCAAGTACAAGACAGTGCTACGGACACTCTGCATCACTGGGCAAATCTCCTTCCATCAGAGAAGTGTTGTGCTTGAAGTAAAGCACATAAATACTTTATTAAAAGTTCCTTGAATAATTAAATTGCTTTTATAGCTACCTTTCTATGTTTGTTTAGATTAAACATAAACATCATGTTTATCACTACTTCCAGTTTTTAAGAGTTTCATGATTATAAAGCTGAAATATGTACAGAAGAATAACAGGGTGACATTGTCATACAGCTAACACTTTTACTGACTGTAAATAAACTTGTTTCCTTTTCCCACTATCTCTAAGATGGAAATACAACACAAGACATGAAGACAAAAAGTGGGAGATCAATTTACTGGTTTTATATGCAAATTGCATTTATTGCAAATAGAGAAAAACCAGAAGAGCCACCACAGGATATTCTCTTTGGCTGAAACCTTAACAGTGGCCAGTGCCCCACAGCAAAATTGATGTACTGTGCTTGCACGTTTTATTTTACAGCTTAAATGTATCAGTACGAAATTCTATCCATAAGCAAAGTAATTCTGCAATTTGCCAGCCTTATCCTTATCTGTTGTTTATAATATAATTATATCAGTAAGGATTTGTTTGTATTCCAGTTTCAAATGAGCCTGCGAGTTTCAAAAAGATAAAGATCTATGTGCAGCTAACCTCACTTTAAAAACTCACTGTTAGACTTCTGGGCAAAAAGGATTGCATACCGTTAGGAATATATTAAACAAGGCATTGACCCATCTAGACTGTCTCAATATTAAGTTCTGACCTCACAGCAACATCTAGTAATTCAAAAGACTTATTAATGTCTGGAAAGTTGCATCTGTTTAAAAGTACAAAGCATCTTTTTTCTGAATAGATCCATCAAAAAGAAAAAAAGCAGCATTAGGATGCTAGAGCTAAATATAAATACAGGACATTTCTGCTATATTGTCCATATAAAACAGAAGCTCTCCTAATCAGTCAGGAAAAAAGCCTTGAACAGAAAGGCTTTATGCCTTTTACCCAGAAGCCAACACTATTAAATAACACTGAATGCAAAGGCAAGTGACAACTGACAGCCTTCCATCGTGATCACCCAGCTACTCCAGTACAGCACTGGTGTCTGAAAATGGGTATTTTGCTTCACTTCCCCTTGTTTTTAGACAGACTCTAGAAATAATACTTGTGTGCAGCTGAAGACCACAGTGTTGAGCCTGACAGCATCGAGTAGTAACGATAAGGCTCTCGTCCAGGTGGAATGGTCACTTCATGCTCTATGCAATTATCACTACTAATAGTGATATTAGTAGGGAATTTTCCTAGCATGCATTACCAAATTTGAAAGATGCCTCAGTAAAGACAACAGGTAAATCAGAATTTTCAAACAAAGCAGAAAACAAAGTTAAAATTTACAGGGAAATTCCTTAACCCAAGTTAGCTCACTGTCAATAACTCCTCTGTGGCAGACTCAGGAGTGGGCAGGCCCATGAAAAGCACTGCTTGAGTTTATGTATTTTTGTTGCACCTATAGTACACAAAGAAAAAAGGGGGTTCCTCAAATTTACCTTTCCTTCCAATTTAGAACACTTTAAAAAAAAAAATCATCAAACACAAGTGGATTTCTTTTAGAAAACCCCAAGAGTTGATTTTCTGGAAAAGCAGCTTCTCTTGTACTGCTGCCAGCTCGGCTTAAACTATGAGGTATACATAATCTGGCAAGAATTTCTCCTTATGAGATGTTCAGCTCCAGTACTTCCAGTTACATGTGCAGCACAGCTCCTCATTTAGAGCTTTAAAAATGGAAGAAGGTTAGACTGGACTTTGAGAGCTGGAAAATATTTTCAGTGTTGCTAGCCAAAAGTGTAAGTTACCCTAAATGAGACATACACAGATGTAATAGCATAGCTCAGTTTAAAATACTTCTAAAGGGAAAAATAAGGAGTTTGGGAGCCATATGGTGATCAGACTGAGAAAAGGTTTAAAGGTATACCGTGCAAAAACACTAAAAATAATGCAAGCTCCTTCAGCAAGGTTCTTCCACTGCTTTTTGGGTTGGTGCAGTTTTGTTTAGTTTTGGGTGGGTTTATTTTCCTTTTTTCTATGCAGTAACACTGATGGGTGAGCATCACTCAGGGTTTCACAGGTGTGAGCTTTCTTAGTTCACCCATTTATCTGCTGGTTCCAGAATATAAACATTATAAGCCTTTATTTTAAAAGAAAGACAGACTAGCCTCTAAAACAAATTACTAATAACAGACTTTGAAGCATCGGTAATATTTTTGCATACCTTTCTGTTAAACAAAAGCACATGCAGACATTGAATGCAAATAAGTACTTCAATAAGAATTATTTTAATTCATTCTCTATTGAAAATGTAAACACAAATTCACTAATAAGAACTGAGCTACAGGGACTCAGAGTGAGGGGCAAGCGTGAGCTGTAGAATCTGCATGGGCAGAACACATAAATGACTTTTTTACATCACCTCAATTGCTTTCACCAAAGTTCAGCTATGGAAATCAGGTCTCTACTTCAACCTAAGTGTCCAGGCTCCTATAGTTAACAGGGAAAAACAGGCAGCTCTGGAGAATGAATCATTCTTTCATTAAGGCAGGCATCTGAAATAGATGGCATGGTCCATCCTCTGGAGCTGCCTATTTTTCTCTTGACTACAGACTCAGCATAGAGATTAGTATTCAAATAGCTAGATTTATGTGAAATGAATCTGTGTGATGAAGAAGCAACCACCTTAACGTCAAAAGCATTCTATTCAGAGTAACGGCATGACAGCTGTAACAAACCTGGAAAATCATTTGAGAGCTGGAAGTAGTGAGAGGCCAGGAACTGGACTCCTGGTAGTGTGGTTGTACATGTCCGATATCAGGAATACTAACCAGGAACATGGCAGTAGCTGAAAAAGCCCTGGAGAGGTCGGCATAAGTAAAAAATCTCCAAGCTATCTGATAAAAAACTAATAGGTGCATTTTGGACTATCTCTGAAAAGAGATTTCCATTTCTCTTTATGTAAGGTTCAGAGACATCCTAAATTACTTGGTTCAGATAAAACCTCCTAACACAATTTCACCTTGCTTGAGCGAGATGCTGTTATAGAATGGCATTTGCTAATAGCATTTAGGAAAAAATAAAAAACAAAAACAACTGTGGAAGGATTACCAAATAGTTCAAATCATCTCTTCCAAAAATCTAGAGGAAAGTTCAGCACTAACTTCTGAACTGATGAAATCTGGCAAACAGGAGGCACTCCCACAAACCATGTGTTTCCCTCCCTTCTGAGATGATTAATCCTGGGAACTCAGGCTTCATTAATAAGAGATTAACAACGGCTCAAAACACCAGTGAGGTGCTTAATTAGAGAAAAGCATGAACAAGAGGAAAGGTGGTGCAGTTTCATATGAAAACAGTCACTAGGGATATTCCAAAGTAGTCAAGAGAGTGGCTAACTTCCCTCACCGTACTGTTGAAAGCCATCCAAAGGAGACACCCAACATAAGAACATCAAGGGTTTACGACTGATGGAAAGTTTATTGCTTTGCAGAAAACCAATCTCTACTGTTTGTGTACAAACAGAGAATGAGAATGTATCTGAGGTGAAAGAAAAGTTCTAAGAGCTCAGTATCTTCAAGTCAAGAGACCAGACAATCTCCATCCCAGAAAAAAATTGTATGATACCTCCAATTGCAAGATCAGTAGCAAGAATCCACTTGCATCGTTACATCAGGAAGTCAGACTTTGACTGGAGAAGAGTGAACTGAACAAATAGAGACCCTTTGATCTGTACTAAGAACATCCAAGACTTTAGAACAAGCCTTGAATGAAACGCCATGGAAATAAATCTAAAATTAAATTTTAAATAGTTCAGTAAACACAGATCATGGCATATCCCTTCTTTAGTACGATAACTTCAGGAAGCAGAAACGCAGTGGATACATGATATAAATTTGTATTTATTCTGCTGTGCCATATTTCGGTAAGACCGTATCTGAATTACTATCCATGTTTCTTGTCACGCCTACCTAAGGGGAAAGCAAAAAAATCTAGGGAAGACAAATAATAGGTTTGTTCTGTAGTGTGGTGATGGTGTCATAACGAGTCACTATAGATCTGCCACAAAGAAATTAATGTTTGACATTAACAGTGTTAAAATGGATTGTAGGTGCGTTATGGAAGAGGAGGAGAATACTATACATTATCCTTTGAAGTCTTCCTGAAGAACAAGTAACAAGCAAAACAGACTCACCATAGGGTCTTCTCCAACAAAAATAAAACACCAAGATAGGCTGAGGATCTGTAAAGATCACAGATACTCCTTTCCCACACAGATAAGGTACAAACTTAGAAATGTTGGTCAAAGGGCAGCTTGTGGAAGTCAATCAGGCCAATTTCCTGCTTAGGGCAGGACTCCTGTCAATGCCAGATTCAGTCAGTCATTGCCTTACGGTACAGGTTGGAGATTCCACATCTCCGGTTAGTCTGCTCCAGTGCTGGACTTCCTACCTAATGAAACACTTGTGTTAATTCCCAGTCTAAACCTCCCAGGGCTGCAACCTGCGGACATTGCCCTGTGTTTTAGCATCTTTCACTGCTAAGAAGAGGTTGACACTAATGTCCTTGTGAGCTCCCCACTCTCCAGTAGTTTTTGGCTGTAATTAGCTTCTGCCCATTGCCTCTTCCTAGTAATAGGTCAATCACGGATTCCATTATAAGGCTGTTTTCACCTTGGTAAATAAACTAAGCAGTCTTAAACTGAAGAACTGAGTTCTCTCACAATATTTATATTTTCCATGGCTGCCAGCCTGTCTAGTAAATGAAAGTTCTGAAAAACCCCTCTCTGTTAACCTCCTCAGCACTAGAGCTGTGCTAACTGGATATACTTTTTAAGAGATTGTACTAGTTTTGGCTGGGATAATTTTCTTCACAGTAGGGGCTCTAAATATGGGTCTGATTTAGATTTGTGCTGAAAACAGTGCTGGTAACACAGGGATGTTTTTGTTACTGTTGATCAGGGCTTACACAGTGTCAAGGCCTTTTCTGCTCCTCACCCCACCCCACCAGTGAGTAGGCTGGGAGTGCACAAGAAGCTGGGAGGGGACACAGCCAAAGGGACGTTCCATACCATATGACGTCATGCTCAGCATGTAAAAATGGGGGGAGAAGGAGGAAAGGGGGACATTTCGAGTGATGGCATTTGTCTCCCCAAGTAACCGTTACGCATGATGGAGCCCTGCTTTCCTGGAGATGGCTGAACACCTGCCTGCCCATGGGAAGTGGTGAATGAATTCCTTGTTTTGCTTTGCTTGCGTGTGTGGCTTTTTACCTGTTAAACTGTCTTTATCTCAACCCACGGGTTTCCTCACTTGTATTCTTCTGATTCTCTCCCCCATCCCGCTGAGTAAAGCACGTGCTTTGCTGTGTGGGGGTGAACTGCAAGCTGGGGTTACACCGTAATAGACATGCAGGTATCTGGAAGAGCTCAGTATCCCACTGGAGTGGATGAGCAACAGTGGAACTTGAGGAACAGTCCAAGGATTTCCTTTGGCTCAAGCAACTCTATTTGACACATTAAGAGGGCTTAAAATCTCAAAAGCCAGTAGACAATGTAGGTATCTCAAGCTTTCAGAAAATCTCTCGGTTTTGGTTTCAAAGTTGCTATTTATCCAATCCATTCTGAGATACTATTTTTCTGACGTATTCAAGAAAAAAAACAAACAAACAAGGGTCTTTTAATTAACACTGAAAATAAATTACTCAATTGGAACTCTTTTCATGCTACACATTCAAATTTCTTTACACCTTTCAGAAATAATGCTCTTTCTGATACTAAATCCCAAAGCAAGTTTGTTTTCTTCCTCAAAGAATTTCTTGGGGGGGGGGGGGAAAGGGAAAGTAAAAACTTTCCATATGGTCAAACTTTTAATTATGCCCATGGCCACCTACAGTCAGTCAATACCAAAACTTATTTCTTGTTTGCTGGGAAAATCCATCACGAAATGCATCAAGAATAGGAGTGATAGTAAGATATCTACTGTGGGACAAACTACCCCTGCATGTCTAACAGCGGCATCGCCCTCCCACTGTCATCTCAAGTACAAAATCACAGCTTTCTCAAAGTAACTTTGCAGATATTTCTTCAGGATTGCTATCCATTAAAACAAATATCCAGTATAACATAAACCAAAGCTCTCACTGGTTTGCAGGAGAAAAAGAATATAGTTAAATTTTATACAAGATGACTCCCACTCTACAGCAAATAAAAATAACCAAATCAGTAAAGCATTTTAATATTCTTGTAATACAACCTTGGTTTAGTCCTTTCATTTTTCCAGATATCCCCATGAAGATATTAACTTTCTACTATTCATAATCCAAAGTACAACAACAGACATCTTAAATTTGCCCAGATTTCAATTCAAGTATTTTAAAATATGTTTTTATGCTCTCTTTTCAGTGTTTCGAAAGGTCACATTTTTTTACATGAATGCTAACAGGCCCAGTTCACAACAAAGGTCAAGATTTCTTCAGGGATTCATTTTCCCTCTCTCGTTTTAAAACAAGTTCATGATTCGAACTCAAGCTAAAAGATGAATATATTATTGATATAAATGATCAGACTGGTCTCCATATATAATGCTCAAACACCGTGAATGAACGAACTCTTATTATTCATTGCATATGCTTTACTAATAGTGACTGTGAATGGAAATCAAAAGTGTATTATTGAATGTTATGAATAAACATGCATAATGGCTGTCTATCCACATTTCAATTTCATGTTACCCTTTCACGTTCATCTGAACACTCCCACCCTTCACAGAAACACAGAACCCCAAAACAAAAAACAGGGTTACTTACCAAAGGTTCCCTGTTTTTGACGAGCCTAATTATTTTAACTGAATCTTCTTCCTCATCAATATCATCAGGCATGGGGGGCAAGACTGGATCGTAGCTCTTCTGAGCAACAGTATCATGTACAGAGAGCAAAGCCTGGAAACATTAATAGTCAGTATATTATTTGGAATCTGAAAAATTTATGAAAGACCAAGCAGAGGATTTATTTATAGCCTAACTATATATGATGTATGTAGAGTGAATATAATTCTTGTATACCGTTTTAACACATCAAACTGATGAAACAACTCCACAAAGTGTATGTTTGTGTGTGTGTGTGTGTGTATGTATATATATTGGTTAATGCATTCATCTAGTACATTAGCTTAAAATTATAAGAATTATGAACGGGAGAAAATCTAAGCCTCCCAAAGTAAAAACATCATTCTACTTGTATAGATAAAGAGTTTCTTTGACGCAGTAAGCAGTCCTATGAAAGAAATAAGCAAATTAAGCATCTTCCAGTACAACTGTTCAAGCATGAGATTCATGATATTAAGCTGCTGCCCAACCATTCTCTTCAGAGAAGCTCTGGAAGCTTACCTGGATACTGGTTCCCTTTATACCATCTCCCTTTCATACGAGCTCCAAATTACCTTAGGAATGTTTAACTTATTGTGGAATTCATGACTGTAATTGAGAAACATACAGCCGAAATTCTTTGGTTTAGGCAGGTGCTTATCAACCACCTGTTGCCTGTCTCGGCTCCTTTCTTTTCCTGTTGCTTCTCCACTTCATGCATAGCTTGAATAAATTTTTCAATAAGAAGCCTAATAAAACCTGAAAAGATGCTCAATCTTTAAAATAAAATAATGTATGAACTTGCAGGAATTAAACAATCTTGAAAGTCAAAGGAAGTTAGAAAGCTCATTCTCCTAAGGCTCTAAAAAAAATCTTGGCTATAATGTAAAATTCAAAGCTTTTTCTAGATAGAGAACTCAAAATTCTTTTCTATTTTGAAAAGTCTTCATTATTTGTAATGCCTTTTAAACTGCTGAAAAAATGGTTTAAGTAATGCTTTCACTTTTCTAGTGAAAACTATGCATTACAGC